>NW_027467752.1:522500-535000 GCF_046742065.1 Oratosquilla oratoria
AAATAAACAAAAATAAATAGATAAAATCATAAAAGGAATGCACTTTCTTCCCTTATTAGATGTAAGCGGAGCACGCACTAAAGGAAAAAAAAAAAAAAAAAAAAAATAGAAGTTATCTACCCGATCAGATGTAAGCAGACAATTGGACTGCAGCCACCAGAGGCAGTAATTACACTGCGAATGATCGAAGGAGAGGCAATTACACTGCCAGGTAACAGGCAAGACACTAACGGGACCTGCCGAGTACTTTCCATTAGCAACGGTGGTCATTGCTAGATACTACGACGACAACAAAACAGAAAGCTTATTACATATATATCTACAAAGCTGAGGATGCCGGCTATTTCTTCTCCTCTACGGAGGAATAAACGTTTTGGCACAGAGACGATGTGAGGTCATTCATCGTAAGTCTTCGAACGCCGAGAACCAGTTTCAAAGAACAAAGAAGCAATTTCAAAGCTAGGTATCATGGTTGATAGTTGGATAATAAGAGACGGGAGCTCACGAGTATAACGCCTTTCCGGTATATCATAATAAGATAAATACAATTAGGTGGAATACGTAATAAGACGGGGTTTCTATTCGCTTTGTAGCGTTATTCCAGCCGTAGTGGACACTTGGAGAGGTAGTACCGAGCAACAGGATAGCGAGAGACCTTCCTATCCTTAATAAGCTCCGATACTAAAGGTGAGGGGCTTACGACAGGAGGCGCGTAGCTGCCCCATAGGATCATCAGGATAGAGAAGGTAACAGTCCTTGATGAAAATGGGAGTTGCTAAACTCAAGAACCCCCCCCCAAAAAAAAAAAAAAAAAAAAAGGACAAGAGAAGTTACGATGATCAAGGAAACCTAAAGGAGACCATTGGGTCCATAATGAGTTCGGGAAAAAAGCGACCTCTTCTGTAAAGTGATATGAGCGCGCCGTCGATCAATGGCAGCCGATGTCACCCGTCGGATATTAATTCCCCGTGCTGGCCGGCCGGGTCCGGGAGCAGAGGCGGTTATCTCGGTGTACTGAACTCTCTCCCCTTGTTCAACGGCAACATGCAACAGGCGGGACTGGCATCCTGAACACAGAAGAGCTCGGACGCAAAAGTTTTATTCGGACAATTGTTACATAAAAACGCAAATTAGAGGGGCAAAAAATTAACAACAACAACAACAACAATAATAATAATAATAATAATAATAATAATAGTAATAAAATAGATATGATTTTATATATATCTATATATATATATATATATATATATATATATATATACACACATAAAATAATTATATTGATAATTATTTCATTCTCATCTATTATATTCTTGGACAACGAGAAACAGAGTTGTAAACTTTTAAAAAAAAATCTATTTCATTTGATTGCATTAAATTTTATTTTGCACAACGACAAACAGGGCTGTGAAGTAAAAGTACATAAATAAGATAATGTTATTGTATTATATTTTCTGCACAAGGAGGAGTGGACCTGTGAAATACACCTCACTACTTCTGCCGCACACCCACTACAAAAAAATAAATAAATAAATAAATAAATAAAATAAATAAAATAAAATGCAAATGAAAAATATAAAGAATGCATAAACAGAACTGGTTACTGATCACCCGCGACCCTTCTTTTTTCAAAAACTTCAAAATCCCTCCCATAGTCAACGCCTCCAAATAAACATCCGGCCCTAGATAACACTATTCTAGTCATCCCCCTGGCCCCTACGACCCCGAGTCACTCAGCATTCTTTTATGATAGGAGATTAATCTTTCACTCCAAACACGAATGCGGACTATTCTGACCCTCCACTCTCCCTCCGTTCTGCTACGACGCCTCATTAGAATCTCTTCTTTGGCACACCTATGCCTCCACAGCTTCGGTACGATCTTATCTTCGAGGATAGAAGCGCTAGTTATTGCTGACCAAATATCAATTCAACTCCTGAAGAGAGAATCTGTCCCTTCCTCCAGGTGGGCAAGGCGGGCAGTGCCTACCCAGAGAGAAAAATGGATTTTTTTTTGTACAAATAGGATAATATAATTCCTAAGTAAGCTTCCTTAATATTTCTATCCTTTTATTATACTGACGAATTTTATTATGACATTTTACTTCATAATTCCCCAACTACCTATCCTGAGTGAATGCTGACGGCACGTGCCTGGTACATACCTCCATTACTTGTCGTCAATGCAGAATAATAAATATGTATCCCCACCACCACACCGGGAATGTACCTGTGACGGGTTAGGTGTTCATGAAACGATGAAGCAAGTCGGAATGGCTTTAATGTTTTTTTTTTTAATGTGCAAAGTACTTATACAATACTTGAGTGGGTCACTATCCACTAATCCTAGGAAGACAGATATGTCTTTTACAATAGATTTAACTTAAAAGTGGATTCACGAGATTTTATACAATAAACGAGGATGCTCTCGTCTTGGTTCTTGTGCAAACCGTAGTTGTGGCAGTGGTGTACCACGTCTCGATACCATTATATAAATTTTGACGGACAGACTCTTCCAGTGGTAGAGCTTGCACATGGCCCTCAACCGGCACGTCCTTCCTCTTCTGAAGGATGAGGTCATTCAGGTGCAGGTTCCTAATGCGGCGTGCAGTCATCGCTGACCACCTCTTATGCAGGAAGAGATCAAAGGTCTTGTTGAATGGCACCAAGTAGCATTCGCCGTAGGATTGAGTCATATCCCCTCTGAATAACCCTGAAAGCAAAGGTGACCAACAGTACCGAGATCCTCGCACTGATTGGCAACAGTCCCGTTTCCTGCTGCATATTGGCAACCAGAGTCCAGCGTGGCGCGCCAATTATGACGCGCAGAGCCTGATTTTGCATTACATCCAGCTTGATCAACTGTGTCTCGGATAGACCAGCCAGAGCACTGGTGGCATAGTCTATCAGTGGCCGAATCGCACTGATGTAAAATGTCCGAAGAACAGCGCTGGTGGCTCCAGCTTCTCTGGTTGCCAAAGACCTCAAGACGTTGACCCGGGAAAGGGCCCTTTCCCGGATGTAGGCTATTCTGCCTTAAACAACTGCCTGGAGTCAATCCACACGACAAGGTACATGTGCGCGCTGACCCACCCTACTTCGTGCCCTTGCAGCAGTAGCCTGGTCCTTGGGGTCACTCTAGTGCCAAAACACATGACTTTGGTCTTGGGTGGTGATATCTTAAGACCAAGCTCCTCGCATCTTGCGGATATGCTGTTGAGGCACTTTTGCTTTCCTCCTGGCCTTGGTTTTGTCTGCCTCTCGCCAATAGTGTGACATCGTCTGCATAGGACGTTAGATGACATCCTGTAGGTAGAGGGGTGGCAAGTAATCCAGCCATCAGAACGTTAAAGAGTGGGGCTTATAACCCCATCCTGAGGAGTACCATTTTCCAGGGGGTGATAGTAGGACTCCACTCCCTGTAGCCGGACTCTGGCAGTTCTGTTGGATAAGTAGTTCGTTATCCATTGTAGGGATTTCCCCTGAATCCCCCTGGTGGCAAGACATTCCAGTATTGCAGCGGAATTGGTTGGTTCAAATGCCTTCTCCAGGTCAAGGGAGACTACCATTGTGTGACTTTGTTCCACGTGGTTCAGTAGCGTTCTAATGCATCGAGCCGTTCCTATCCCTCTAGTGAAACCATAGAGGTTCTCCGGTGGTGGTCCCAGTTTCCATTGTAGTCTTCGGCGAGCCATCCTCTCTATGGTTTTCCCTAGACAGCCCGTCAGGGAGATAGGACGGTACTTTCCAGTCTCCCTGGGTTTGGGGATAGGCACGATCTAGGCCTGCTTCCAACTGGATAGACGCCTCTCAGAAATCTAGCTGCTATTCACTACCGAGAGGAATGCTTGTTCGCCTGCCTTTCCCAGATGTGCAATCATGGAGTAGGTTACTAGGTCGCTCCCCGGAGTAGTGTCGGGGTCTCCTATATGAGGTTTGTAGATCATGGACGGTGAATAGTGTGTCCGTGTCATCCGGACATTCTATGGCGACTTGTACCCTGGCCCTTCTTGCCTGGTGTAACCGAGCCTGCCTTTGCTGCAGTTCGACGGGTAGCGTGGCTGTGCGCGTACATCTGGCAAACTCCAGGCCAGACTTTCTGCTACGCTCTGTGGTGAGCACATCGAGGTGGAGTACGGCTCATAGTTATGTGGAGTTTGCTCCACAGCTCCCTGAGCGTGGTGTATTCGATGAAGTTTTGACACCATTCCAGCCACTTTTCGCTACGCACACGTCGAGCCGTCTCTTTGGCCTCTTCGACGGCATTCCTGAGATTAGCCAGGTTATCAGGGTTGTAGTGTAGCCGCAGGATCTTACACAGGGCGTTGACCCTATGATTAGCATCTTTGATCTCTTGGTTGCAATACCAACCATCACGACGTCTCTTCCTATCTGGGGCAGCCTTGGGTTTTGCCTCTGTTGCTGCTGCATGAATGGCGGAGACCAGGACATCCTACGCATCGTCCAGCTCATCTATGACCAGAGCGTCGACGGTGACCTGTTGAGTCACTCTTTCTTGGAAGAGCGGCGAATTGGCTCTGCGCACGTTCCACCTTCCCGCTCTATGGGGCATTTAGGGTGGTGAGCTACGATGAGCGTCATATCGATCCCAAAGTGATCACCCGTAGCCCTGTCGTTGATGCCCCACGACATCCAATGCAGCAATGAGGAGACGATGGAGAGATCTAGCCTCCCGTGCCGAACATGTGTTGGTGACCCGTCGCTCAGAAGGACCACACCAGGGGTGGTGGTCAAGATTTCCTCGATGTGTCGCACAGACGAGTTTGCAGGTGTCACTAAGTGAAGTATGGAGTGGTGAGCATTGAAATCTCCTGCAATGATGTACTGTTCGTTCTCTGCGACGGTGCATACTTCCCCCAGGTCCAAGGGTTCAAGTCTAGGGGACTTGTAGCTGTTATACAATTGGACAGTTTCTTGGGAGAAGTTCAGTTGAACTGCGAGCACCTCCACCTCTCCGCAATCTATTGGTGCGTCTACTCTTGACTACAGGATGGATGCATGGAAAAGTGTTATACAACCTCTGCTTGTGCCCGTTTAGGGTAACACGAACACGTGGTATCCAGAGATCCTAATCTCTTCCTCTACCATCAGGGTTTCTTCCAGGAGGATGACTTGCTTTCCTTCCTGTCTTATGATGACTTGCAGTAGGGACTGCTTCGCTCTGTATCCATGGATGTTCCGTTGGAGGAAATAGAACGCACTAATGGTGTGTTATCCATGGTGCGCTTCGTCGTCCTCACAGGACTTATATGATGACGATGTGCTCGACGGTGGAAATGAACTCCTGCCGTCGGTTTCAGTGTCCT
Organism: Oratosquilla oratoria; assembly: GCF_046742065.1. Taxonomy (NCBI): domain Eukaryota; kingdom Metazoa; phylum Arthropoda; class Malacostraca; order Stomatopoda; family Squillidae; genus Oratosquilla; species Oratosquilla oratoria. Next base: position 527,830 of record NW_027467752.1, read on the forward strand.
TTTCTGTTTCCTCTGAAGCAGGCACTTCTGGGAACCCAGTCATGAATGCTACACCTCCCTGCTTGGAGAAAATAACTTCCCTTTTCATTCGATTGCGGGTGACACGGACTGAACCTACCAGCAATATGTTGATAGCCTTAGTTCCTGTGGAACTCTTACTTCCTATTTTGCTCATCTTGGTTAGCTCGGCAGCCTCCTGGCCCTCTGTGCAGTCTGGGGCAGGTGCTGGGTTCTCCGCGTGGTGCTGGGCACTAGTTGAGGCGCTGGGTAAGGCTGAGGCACCTGGCCGTGGTGCCCTTGGCGCCGGACGAGGTTTTCTTGGTGACAACCATAGCTTGCGCTATGTCTGTAAGGAAGCTCGTGGGTTTCTTGATCTGCTCCTCAGAGTTGCCCAGGTGGCGAGTCAGTGCAGCCGCAGCTACCATGATAAAATGTATCTGGTTTCCTTCCTGGAAGGTGAGGGACCGTGAGGGAGCTTGCACTGGTGGCTCCTGTTGAGCAGGAGATTCTTCTCGCGGGCTGTATTCCATGGTCCTGTTCTGAAACTGGGACCGCTGGCGGAGCCCAGAGAATTCAGCTGCCGTTAGGGCTGGTGGTGGTGGTGGTGGTGACTGCTGTTGAGGTTTTCTAGGGTTGACTTGGGTGTTTCCGCACTGAGGGACGGGATGGAGCCGGGATATAGTCCTCTCTTGCCTCGTGCACCTCTCTCTTCGCTTTGGCCTCGATCCTGCGAATGCCACATGAAAGGCTCCAAGCATGATGGGTCTTCCTAAAGTTTGGACATTTGTTTTTATGCACCTGTATCCAGGTCTCTGTGGTGTGTGGTCCACTGCATATGCCGCATTTGAACAATTGCCTGCACCGTCTTTAGTTTGCACGGGACTTGTTTACAAAACGTGAAGCTCATCCGGGAGTGCGGTCGACTAATCAGAAGCTAACTCGTGGGTTGAGCGAGTTTGAGAGCTTCTAGTGAGTGGCGTCCGTGGGAGGCGATTGATACTTTCATGTACGCAAGGAGTTTGTAAGCGAACAGGGATCTGGTTGGCTGACTACAGTGTGGGCTTCTCGTGAGTATCGTCCACGAGAGGCGATTGCTACTTTTACGTACGCAAAGAGTTTGTACGCGAGCCGGGATCTGGTTGGCTGACTACAGTGTGGGCCCGTGCTGAGGGATGATTGGCTGGCTGCAGTGCGGGCCCGTGCTGAAGGTTTACACATCCCCGAAGCCTCTTCAACACTGAACTAAATCGCCATACAACTCATTCCCATTCGTTTTCGGCGGGCGACCCCACTTATGGGCCTCTGTTGGCCCCTAGGGGGGTGGGGGCATTTGGCCACAGGGTGTGGGCCACTGGTCTATGGACTCAAAGACTTGTACACGAACTCAAATGTCTCATCAAAGTTATTCGAAGGACTGGAGTCGATGAAGCGAGGATGACAGAAAGGGCAGCGACAGAACGCCCTTTGCGGAATCCATACTAATGATCAGTGAGGCCCTGTGATGACAAATGTTTCGCAAATCTCGATTTGAGAATAAACTCAAAAGTTTCAGCCAGCAGGATGGTGGTGGTGGTGGTGGTGGTGGTGGTGGTGGTGGTGGTAGTGGCGGCGGCGGTGGTACTGATCAGCCTACAGTGTCAATGGACTGTGACATTCTTGGAGTTAAAGAGGAAACAGACAACCGCCCTAAAGTCCAACGAGGTCCACAAATGATTTAACGAGATGTAGTTAACCGGTACATGTCCAAAAGTCCCTCCTCAACGGCCCAATCAAATCATTTTACATTAACCAGAAAAACAACTCACACGGGGTATAAATAGGTTAACCTTTGGACACTGACGTTCAGACACCTTGCCTGTGACCTCCCCGACCGCCGTCACCGCCTCTGGACGATAATCGAAGCACCATGCAAACCTGCCTCAACAACCTCTCCTCCCTCAAACCACTCCTTTTCCTCTCTACTTCCTCCAACGCATACCAACCTCTCTCCTCATACATATTTCCAACAGCTGCCAAACGTTTCCTCTCCCACTCCATACGTTGCCGTTGCTAACCACTAGTAATATGTATTATGCCTTCTGTAAGTCCATACACGGCCTTTGTTGATCACTCGTAAAAACTAGGGCACTTTTTGTAAGCCCCTAAATAACATTTTGGCGGTTTTCTTGTGATTATAATCAGCTTACTCACATCCTTTCATATTTCATCGAACCACCAGTAAATTCTTTGTTTTTAATGTGGCTCCTGTTCATACACCCACGCCTATCACATTTAAGTCTTGTTCTTCTATAATCTATCTTTTCATATTTTTACACAGTATCGTGCACACCATTCCCAATCCTTTCTTGAGGCTCCCTTCATTTTTTAAACATCTTCCTAGACCATCTTTTCGTGTGCAGCCTTCCGTCAAGTAACATTTCCTCTCTCTTCAGTGTACCTTCCACCCTCGGTTCATTAACCTTCTTCAGAACATTACTTCTACACAGCTCCAGTACTCTCACTTTCATCTTCTCTCTCTGCCTCTCTCAAACTATTTTTCCCTGTCCTTATCCTATCATTTTCATATTTTCCATGTTAATATTCAGATGTTCCTCTACATATTCTTTCCATTACTCCTAATTTTCTTCCGTTTTTTAGCGTGTCAGGACCTGGCACTATCTAGGTAGGAAATACAAGAACTGGTTTACCAACACATTGGTTAACGAATGGAATGGACTAAGTAACCATGTAGTGAGTGTTGAAACAGTTGGTTGTTTGAAAAGAATATTAGATAACTTTATGGATGGGGATGACAGTTGGTAAGGGGCATGGAACTGCCTAGTGTAGGTCTTATGGTCTCTTGCAGTCTCCTCCATACTTATGTTCTTTTTCTTCACTTCCATCTCAATTTCCTCCCTATTCACACCCGTTTTCTCTTTCTTGCCCACCCTAAAGGGTTCTGACATTTTCTTCCACCTCATTTACTTCCATTTTTTTCTCCATTTTATTTTTTCTCGACAGACCCTTACTTCTCGAGGCTCTTCTCCGTACACCTTATCCTGTCCTCCTCTCTCTTCCATTTCCTCAGTGTCGTCCGTCTCTCTTTATATCATAATTTCCTTCATTTTCTATCCACACCCACAGTCCTCATACCTCACTCGTGGACACCGCTAGATAATACACCATCATTAAACCTCTCCCACAACGCCCCCATACATTCTTCTGCCTCTGCCTTTCTCCAAATTCCAGCCACGATGCACACGTTTCCTGGCCGGCTCTCTCATACCTCTCTCTTCCTTCCTTCACTCACTCACTTTTATTACACCACTTCTGCTTTCCTGGTCTTGCATATGTTACCCAAGTCTGAGTTGGCTCCTCTTCCATTTCATGTTGATCTGACATTCCTTTACTCACCCACCATATGATAGCAGATGTATATATAAATATACATAATATTTGTGTGTGTGTGTGTGTGTGTGTGTGTGTGTGTGTGTGTGTGTGTGTGCGCACGTGTGTGCGTCTGTGTGTGTGTGTGTGTGTGTGTGTGTGTGTGTGTGTGTGTGTGTGTGTGTGTGTGTGTGTGTGTGTGTGTGTGTGTGTGTGTGTGTGTGTGTGTGTGTGTGTGTGTGTGTGTGTGTGTGTGTGTGTGTGTGTGTGTGTGTGTGTGTGTCAGTGCGACTGTGTGTACAGCTTTTCACCCGAGTTATTAACAATGCGGTGACGTGAGCTGACAGGACACCGAACTGCCCCCCTCCAACCGAAGACGAGAAGGAGGAGGAGGAGGAGGAGGAGGAGGAGGAGGAGGAGGAGGACGAGGTCGTGAAACTATGCAGTAGGAGACTCGAGAGTGGAGGACCGACAGATCGACCGTCACGACTGTTTGTTTGCTTGCACCCGACATAACCTGACGCGATCCGACGAAAACCGACGAAAACCAACGAATCCCAAAATGATGGGCCCTCCCTTGTGTCCGCTCAAACAAAGCCCCCCCCCCCCCAAAAAAAAAGTGTCACCGCCACCACCACAAAAACAACAACAACAACAGCAATGATACCAACAACAACAAACGCGTCCTTCGTATACTCGGAGGCTCAAGTTTGCCTGTGGTCTTTTAAGTGTCAGTCGGGGATGGAGGAGCGTCATGGTGAACTTGGTTTAAAGGAGCGTTTGTCTGATTTAACGGGAAGGCTCATGTGACATTTTCCTTTTTTTTTTTTTATCCTTTTCCTTTTCCTCTTCTTTCCACCCCGTTTTCTTTTCATCCGTTTTCTTTTCCTATGTTTTCATCGATTCTGTCTTTTCTTTTCATATTCATTCCACCTCATCTTCTTTTATCCTTCCTTTCTTCTTTTCTCTTTTATATTCTTGTCTTATCTCTCGAACTCACCATCCCATACTCACGCAGTGGGAAGTGAGAAACCCCTGGTAAAGCAAAGCCCTGTCAGTTTCGGCGAGCCAATGGGATTGTTTAGGATAATGTTTGGTCGCCTCCCCACCTGGCCAGGGCTCTCTTACATTTTATCTCATTTTCTGTGGCTTGGCAGCAGATGCACATGAGCCTCGAACTTGTGGGTTGTCAGTGTCAGTCAGGGGCCTATACTTATTGTATCTTGTCAGCAATGTCCAACGTTTCTGTTCTGGGGGAAGAAGATTGTGTCAAAGGTTTGGAGTTGCATCCGGGCAGCAAAGAAGAGACTGATGGAGGGAAAGTACACAATCATAAAAGAATTACAAAAGACTCTGGTGCATAAGGATGTCTTGAAAATATCTTAAAAAAAAAAAAAAAAAAAAAAAAAAAAAAGCCTACCCTCCCGTAGATCTGTCAGGATAGACTTTTTTTTAAATATAGATTTCCAGGGTTGTCATCCGGCCAGACGTAAGGTTGTGTTATCTGTGTTGTATTAGTGTGGGGCTGTCTCCATGCCTCCGAACGGGGCTCATCATCTCTGTCAACATTGGGTCGTTTTCCTCCAATTTTTCACATAAGTAGAGGTGACAAGCAATGACTGCTCTCCTCCTCCTCCTCCTCCTCCTCTTCCTCCCCTTTCTCCTCCTCCTTCACCTCCTCTTCCTCCTCCTCCTCCTCCCCTTCTCCTCTTTCTTCCTCTTCCTCCTCCTAGCCGGTGACATATTAATAGACCCACATCAACACATCAGATATAGTCTATTTTTTTCGGAGTTATATGGGAGGACACAAGGACCGTTGCCAGACCCTGTGGGATCGGGGTTTCCGGTCAGTGGATCTTGGGGTAACAAGTATTATTGGAACAACAATTATTGCAATTCATCTGATTTTTTTTTTTTTTTTTTTTTTTTTACAACTGGGCATGGATGCTAACATTTACTTTCACAAAGCATGACTTTCGACTTTCACGAACTCCTCCGGCACGCTACCCTCTCTTAGGTACACATTAAACAACCTCACCAGTCATTCCACTATAATCATTTCTCCTTTTGTCAGATATTGCATGACACCCATCCAACCCAGGTGTCTTACCAGTTCTCATCATTTTCAGTGCTTTTTGTACCTCATCTTTTCCTATATCCCTGTTCCTTTCCCATCACAGTCCTCTTCATAATTCCTCCCATTGTCACAATCAACTCATCCCTGCATCTGGACAAGAGTAAAATATCCTTTTTTTTTCGTGAAAATTACTGTCATCTAATCTTGTTTTCCCGTCGATCTGAGTCCGCACAGTGTATAGACACACAGACAGACAGACACACACACACACACACACCAACACGCACACACACACGCACATACACACACACATTATATATATATATATATATATATATATATATATTACCTTCAACTGAATAAAATCGTTTGCCGTTAGCCAGAACAAAAATTTTGGTGCAACGTGAATTTTCCTGACAGAGAGAGACAGAGAGAGAGAGAGAGAGAGAGAGAGAGAGAGAGAGAGAGAGAGAGAGAGAGAGAGAGAGAGAGAGAGAGAGAGAGAGAGAGGTACATACACTATTGAGTGTCACTTTTGAGTGTGGTCTACCTGGACATTTGCACTTCAGCATAAAGTCTACTTAAACTACAAGAACTTTATACTGTGAAGTGATAACAACAATTTGAAAGACGATCATAAGATAACAAGGCTAATCTAACCCACCCAAACCTAACCCATTCTATCCTGACGGGAACCTAATTGAATTAACCTTAGACTAACCTATTTCAACCTGATGGAACTAGCCTAACCTAAGCTAGCCTTACTTAATCCTAACCTACCCTAACCTGACCTAACCTAATGCAACGTAACCTATTCTAACCTAACATAAATCAATTGACCTAACTTAACATATCGTAATTTAATTCTAACCTACCCTAACCTGACCTAACCTAATGCAATGTAACCTATTCTACCCTAACATAAACTAATTGACCCAACCTAACATATCGTAATTTAATCCTAACCTACCCTAACCTGACCTAACCTAATGCAACGTAACCTATCCTAACCTAAATTAATTGACCTACCTTAACATATCGTAATTTGATTCTAACCTACCCTAACCTGACCTAACCTAATGCAACGTAACCTATTCTAACCTAACATAAATCAATTGACCTAACTTAACATATCGTAATTTAATTCTAACCTACCCTAACCTGACCTAACCTAATGCAACGTAACCTATTCTAACCTAACATAAACTAATTGACCCAACCTAACATATTGTAATTTAATCCTAACCTGCCCTAACCTGACATAATGTAGTTTAAGCGATCAAACCATGAAAGGGCACAAAATCAACTCAGATGTTGATTTCGATATGCCACGGGTACTGCGGTAGCGTGCACAATGTAGTAACGCCAGTTTCTGTTTAAACAAACCCATAAATGAAAAAGAAAAACACGATATTATCACATCTCTAACAAAAATTGAAATCTACCAAACAAAATTCCAGGAAAAAAAAAACAAGAAGAAAAGGGAATCTCCTAAGTACAGTTGGGAAATCAAGTTCTCAACAATTGGTATCTAGATAGATATCTAGTTAGAAACAAGGATTTTATTGACAGAACGTAAACACAGTAACATCTACACCTAGAAATTCCTTTTGGCTCAGCCCACGAAGCCATACATTATGAAGCGACCCGCCTATTTGTAACAAAAGAAAGAAAACGGTCTAAGTATGACTTCATGAATGAAAGAAAGCGGGAATATTTCGTTTGCTT
>NW_027467752.1:542500-567500 GCF_046742065.1 Oratosquilla oratoria
TGGGGAAGAAGATGGGAGATGAGTCGTGCATTGGGAAGTTTAGAGTAAGTGAAAGAAATGACAGAGGCGAGATGTTAATCAATTTTGCAAAGAACTACAACATGAGGATAATGAACACTTTCTTCCAAAAACGTGCAGGTCGTAAATGGACCTGGAGCAGTCCAATTGGAACAACAAAGAACGAAGTAGACTTCATATTAGGAGATGAGAGCAAGAGCGTTAGCAATGCTACGGTCATAAATAAAGTCAACATAGTTAGTGACCATAGAATGGTAGGTTACACAGCTAAATTCAATTTCAGAGCCGAGAGAAATAAACTAGTTTTAAGAAAGAAAATAAGCTTTGCAAAGGTTAAGGACAATAAGAAGGAATTTTAGTTAGAAATTAAAAATAGATTTAAAGTTCTAAAAATTAACGAGGACACCGTCGAAAATATGAATTTGAATTTAGTGAATATCATTATGGAATCGGCAGAGAAATTAGGAAATACAAAAAGTACTAGAGAAAACAAATACTCCAAAGTTACAAATGACCTGATTAAAAGAAGAAAGACCATGTAGATTAAAAACAGGAGAGACGAAATAGAAAGAGTAGAACTAAACAAGCTTATCAACAAAAGGCAGAAATTAAAGAAAAGAGAAACATGGATGAAATAGAGAAAACTATTCGGAAAGGTAAAAGTATTAAAGGGACCGAGCGCGGATATGCTTTAGGAAGACAGCAAATGATATGTTTGAAAGATACAAATGGATAAATTATTAAATGCAGAGACAGAATGATAAAAGGAGTAGAAGAATTTTACCAACAGCTTTACTCGTCGAAGACCGTAGTTGAGTCAGAAAATTTATCTGTAGACATTGTTAGTGTACCAGAGATTACAAAGGAAGAAGTAGAATTTGCTCTAAAAAACATGAAACGAGGAAAATTACCTGGGGAAGATGGTATATCGACAGATCTCTTGAAAGACGAAGGGAAAGAAGTTCATAATTTAGCTCAGTTGTAAACCAGTGCTTACGTAAGGAAAGCGTTCCTGAATCGTGGTGCAATGCTATAGTGACTTTGCTTCATAAAAAAAGAGACCAGAAGGGCCTTTGTAACTATCGATCTATTAGTTTGCTATCAAATGTCTATAAAGTATTCTCTAAGTCAAGTTTTAGATGGAAACCAACCGAGAGAACAGGCAGGCTTTAGGAGCGGATGTTCGACTTTGCAGGCGATGAACCAACTAATTGAGAAAACGACAGAATACAATAAACCTCTCTGTTTAGCTTTTGTAGATTACGAGAAAGCCTTTGACTCGGTAGAACAAATAGTAATACTAAACTCGCTACGCAGAGTACAAACGAACAGATTGTAAGAGTTTTAGAAAAGATTTATGCGAAAGGTACTGCTATAATTCGACTAACTAAAGATACAGAGAAGATCAAGATCAAGAAAAGAGTACGGAAAGACGATACAATTTCGCCCAATTTATCTACAACTTGCTTGGAAGAGGTTTTCAGAAGGTTGAGTTGGGAAAAGAAAGGTTTGAAGATTAATGGCAAATATTTGAACCACCCAAGATTTGCGGATGACATTATTCTTATTTTAGAATGAGCAGAAGACTTGCAAGATATGCTGAGTGATCTGGACAAGGAAAGTCTCAAAGTAGGTTTAAAAATAAATAAGAGTAAAACCAAAGTAATGTTCAACACGAAAGTTCAAAATAAAGAGATTATAATCGATGGTGAGAGTCTTGAAGAAGTTGAAGAGTATAATTATTTAGGCCAGATACTGAAAATGACAAAAGATCATGATAATGAAATAAAAAGACGCATTAAAATTGGTTGGAAAGTATATGGTTAGTATAATAAAATCCTGAGAAGCTCTCTACTTTTATGTTTGAAACGTAAAGTTTACAATCAATGCATTCTGTTAGCAATAATCTACGGATGTGAGACTTGGAAACTGACGAAGGCAATGGAAACAAAGCTAAGGACTGCAGGAGGAGAATGAAGAGATCAATGATGGGAATAATGCTGAGAGACCGAAGGAGAGCAAGTTGGGTAAGAGAGCAGGCTAGAGTGAAAGACATTGTGGAGGCGCTGAAAGAGAGGAAGTGGAATTGTGCAGGTAAGTTAGTGCGAACGACTGATGAGCGATGGAGCAAGTGTGTTACTGAATGGATGCCGCGAGATGGGAAGCGTGGAAGAGGGAGATCAGACAGAAGGTGGAGAGACGAAACCGAGAAGCTTCCAGTAGTGACGTGGTAGAAGTTGGCGCGGTCGTGTGAATCATGGAATGCTATGAAGGAGGCCTTTGTTCAGCAGTGGATTCAGGATGACTGATTTGACTGACTAATATATGTGTATATATATATATATATATATATATATATATATATATACATATGTGTGTGTGTGTGTGTGTGTGTGTGTGTGTGTGTGTGTGTATATACACATGAGGTAACTTTTCTTGCCTTGGAGGTCAAAGCACATAGGGCAAAGGTGACGACCTTGGCCTCAACTTAACCTTTTCACCTTTTATTCAATAATCAAAATTCTGTGTCTACAAGTCAAAAACCTCCAGAACGCAGAATTTTCTAACGAAACCCCTCACACGTAACCTTGGTCCAAAGTGAGAACCTGGAAAAGTGAGGGTTGGGATCTTCTTTAAAAAGTCTACGGGCACCACACATCTTAATACAGCTGAAACAAACTTCAGCAGACCAACTAAGAGGGTTCAGCACCGAATGAGTTTAAGAAATTATGAAAAAGATATAAAAGAAAGTTGAACTGTGTCTCTCTACATTGTCTCTAACCAGAGCAGTGTGACCCTTAGATGATCCTTCGCCATGGATGTGAGAAGGACGATGACTGAGTTTTTAGATGGGTGTGGGATGGCTGTACCTTTTGACACTTATAATGGAGGAAAAGACCTTTTAGTGTGTATAAGAGGATTCCTCAGAGTGAATAGAATAGTTTGTATTGAAGATTATGTAAATAATTCAAGAGCCCTCCGATGTGATAACGACATTGCAGCCAATGTTCTGAATGCTGACAGAAAATGTTATTCGCCCGAAGGCAGGACCCCAAACTATAGAGATCAAGTTGAAATAAAAATGGCTTTGTGTAGAACAGAAAACTAGAGTTTGCAATCTCTAAATTATTAATTTCTCTGCAACAATTTTTCAAGCTTTTATGACATGTATGTTTCGTGTTGGGATACGTTTACATTTACCCTTGGAACAGAGGAATAAAGACCACACTCGTTCCTTCAACTAGACCCCTGTGCCTTAAATTTCTTATTTGTCTATAGTATCTTAATTTATCCTCAATAGATTGTGAAGCATCTGCATGATGTACTCCTCCTTGAACGGTCAGAATATTTTTCGTAAATAAAGTTCTTTTGAAGAGCCAATCTTTCTGTCTTGGACCTAACTCTCCTCTTTGGGAGGTTTTGGTGAACTCTTTTATGCACCGAACATAACAAAAGTATGTGGCAGGATCTGAAACTAATATTTGATTTTCAAGTCGTCCTCTTTAAATTGTCCATTTATTTCTCTGTTACCTCGTTTCTTATTTTCTTTCCAAACTTTGTTATGTTGCTACTTTTGGACTGAACAAACCAAAAACATGCGACAGAATATGCTTTATTAACAGAGTAGTTAACGAATGGAATAGACTCAGTAACCACGTAGTGAGCGCCGATTTTTTTTCTTTTCTTTTTGAGAGAGAGAGAGAGAGAGAGAAGATTAGATAAGTTTATGTACAGGGATGATAGTTGGTAAGAGACATGGAACTGCCTAGTGTAAGCCTTATGGTCTCTTGCAGTCTCCTTCCTTCTAAAGTACCCATCTCTTTTCCTTTCCTCTCGATTTTGACTCGTCCGCATATCTACAACCTTTGGAGTCCCACAGGGAACTGTGCTCACTCCCACTCTCTTCCTTCTGCTTATGAAAGATGGACTTGACTGTACATCTGTGATAATGTAAACGGAATGCTACTTAATGTGGACATGATTATGTACCAGTGTGGGAAATATATCAACATAAACAGTATAATCTTCTCTCATTACCGTGTTTATCATCTCATTGCTCAACTTCATTTCATCCCAATTATCGTTGATAAGAGTACTTGATTTCATTGCCACTATTAGTGAACGTATCAGTGTCACCGTATTCATCATTTGCATTATTGGTTCTAATTCAGTAAAGGGTGAAATCAACTGAAGAAAATTAATCTTTGTTTGTCCAGTGTCAATTGCGATCCCTCCAGTCGTATTATCTTTACAGAAATATTTACATCGAGATGCAGTTGCGGTCCAATGTTATCACAGTGATTCAGTGAATAGTTTCATTCCTGAGGTCTCCCCTGTCATCAATCATCTGCCAAGGCAGTTTCTGAAGACCTGTCAGGGAAAGCTTCGTGTGAGAACGAAGTCACTCTTTACTGGTACAACGTTTCACTTTATCAATGTTCAGTAAACCCTCCATAATCGAACTAACAGGGGAAAAGGATTGGTCGTTATAGCCGAAGTATGTACCGTACGTACCATACATATTTAGATTTCCCATACACTCGCCATCCATACCGACCATTGCACCGCATATATCGACCTTCTCCGTTATATCAGACGAATGGTCGGTAGTAGGTCTCACTAGGGTCGTTATAGCCGAAGTATGTACTGTACGTACCATACGTGTTTAGATTTTCCATGCACTCGCTATTCAAACCGACCATTGCACCGCATACATCGACCTTGTCCGTTATATCAGACGAATGGTCGGTATTAGGTCTCACTACGGTCGTTAAAGCCGAAGTATGTACTGTACGTACCATACGTGTTTAGATTTCCCATACACTCGCCATCCATACCGACCATTGTACCGCATATATCGACCTTGTCCGTTATATCAGACGAATGGTCGGTAGTAGGTCTCACTAGGGTCGTTATAGCCGAAGTGTGTACTGTACGTACCATACATGTTTAGATTTTCCATGCACTCGTTATTCATACCGACCATTGCACCGCATACATCGACCTTGTCCGTTATATCAGACGAATGGTCTAGTAGGTCTCACTAGGGTCGATGTAGCCGATATTTGGTGTAACGAAATTAGGTATAGCGAAGATTTACTGTACATTGATAGAGCTCGTATAAGCGAAACTTTGGACCAATAGAGTATGACCTCCCATGGCTTGCTCGAAGCCATTTCTCTAACTCATTCTGAAGGTTTCTTCATTTTGTTAGTTTTACTCACTGGTAACATTTCAACGTTTCTATCACCGATGCATTTGCTCGTTCGCTGGATGACTACTTCAATTACCTTCCTCGATTTCAATCCATCCATCAATGGAGTGGAATTGGTAGTGAGAAAACACAGGGTGAAGCATTTCTTCTTTATTTTTTGTGTTTGGACTACCGTCTTCTTCAGATATTATTTCTGCTTCATCCAATGTTTTCATACCATCTTTCTCTCTCTCTCTCAAAAAAAAAAAAAAAAAAATCACCTTCAGTTTCTACTATTCCTCCGTTCTGTTGGCACCCTGCATTTTTCCATCTCTACGACTCAACTCCTTCGGTGTGATATTGTCCTCAAGAATAGAAGTTATGACGTTTGGGGAAAAAAAATCGCTTATTCGTCTCACCTCTAAAACGAAGAAGAAAAAGAAGAGGAAGAAGAAGAGGAGGAAGAAAAAGAAGAACAAGAACAAGAACAAGAACAACAAGGCGAGGAGGTGGGTGGGCCGCGTTTTTTTTTTCGTTTTTTTTTTTTTTTTTTTTTTTTTTTTTTTTTTTTTTTTTTTTTTTTTTTTTTTTTTTTTTACGAATAGAAAATGGGATGTCCCACTTTGACTGGGCAGTACTGATACATTACAATGCCGACCGCCCTGCAGAGTCCGTGCGTATCCAGAACCGCCATCTGGATGCCGTCATCCCCTGGACTGGAAGCTTAATCCCTGCGTCACGGTGGGATTTATTTTCATTTTATTTTATTTCATCTTATTTTTTATTATTATTATTTTTGGGTGTACCACCCGGCGTCGTCGCTGATTAAAATCGCCTAGCGGCACCTGGAATATGATTCTAAGATCATAAACCGCAGGAATATGCTTGATGCATCGCAGTCTCCCGCCGTGGAGAGACCCTCCCCCCCCTTGGTAAAGCCAAGGGGGGGGGGATGCAGGGGGACGGGGGAGTGGAGGGGAGGGGGAGGGAGGGGGAGGGGAAGGGGAGGGGAGTGGAGGGGAGGGGGGAGGGGAAGGGGAGGGGAGGGTACGGGGAGGGGAGGGTACGGGGAGGGGAGAGGTGACTGGAGGGGGAGGGGAGAGGAAGGGAGAGGAGAGAGAAGGGGAAGGGGAGGGGGGAAGTTGAGTGGAGGGGGAGGGTGAGGTGAGTGGAGGGGGAGAGGGAGGAAAGGGAGAGGGGAGGGGTAAGGGGGAGTGAAGGGGAAAGAGGAGGAAAGGGAGAGGGGAGGAGTGAGGGGGAGTGAAGGGGGAGGGGGAGGAAAGGGAGAGAGGAGGAAAGGGGAAGGGGAGGGGGAAGGGGAGGGGGAAGGGAGAGGGAAGGGAGGGGGAGTGAAGAGGGAGGGGGAGGGCGACTGGAAGGGAAGGGGAATAGAGGGGGAAGGGTAGGGGGAGGGGGAGGAAAGGGAGAAGGGAGGGAAGGGAAGGGTAGGGGAAGGGTGAGGGGAAGGGGAAGGGGAAGGGTAGGGGAGGGGGAAGAAAGGGGGAAGGGTAGGGGGGTAGGGGAGGGGAAGGGAAGGGGGGAGGCTGTTAGTATTTTCGTCGGATATAACCAGCGCTTCTATCCTTGGAGGTGGACAGCATCGCACCAAAGAGGAATTTGGAGCCCCAAAGGTGAGCAAGTAGGCATTCTAGGAGGAGGAGGAGGAGGAGGAGGAAAAGGAGGAGGAGGAGGTCAGCCGGAAGGAGGCAACAGTAGTAGTAGAAAATAAAGGTGATCAATAATGAGGCTCCATTTATAAAAGAATTCTGCGTGACTCTGGTCCGTAGGGACGTCATAGTTCCTAACATTGTGGCCGCATAAAACTCGCGCGGCCACTACCGCATACGGGGCGGGGAGGGGCTCGGAGAGTATCGGGACCAACTTCCTCTTCTCGGCATTAGGTAGAAATACTCCCGTTTTCTATGTGACGGAGACCTTATTATTTTGTGTGATAAAAATAATAATAAATAAATAAATGAATAAATGAATAAAAAGAACTGTGAAAATAAATAAATAAATAGATAAAAGCAGGGTGGAGCCCATGCCTGCTAGTAACCGGACAATAGTGTGACTATCATCAACAAGCAGTTATTGCGATAGGTTCCCCACAAACAAGGACACAGGCCCCCGATTTGAAATAACTCTTGATAAATCGGGACCCCCCTTCAGGTCATGAATCCCTACTCCCAAGCAAATAAACAAATAGATAAATGAATAAATAAATGAACATATAAAGATAAACATATAAATGAACAAATAAATTGATAAACAAATAATAAAATGAAATGAATAAATGAATAGATAAAAAAAAAAAAAAAAAAAAAAAATCCCGTGGCGTCAGCACCCATATCATCTGTAGAATGAGGCCCAATATTGTGAGAGACAAGACAAGGGGAGGGTGGAAGGCCAACATGGTCGAGTGGACATTTCTTTCCACGCCTCCGGTTTTCCATCAAATGCGTTCCAGTGCCCGGCTCGATCAACCGGGAGACGGTGATCACCCCCCCTCCACACACCTCCCCCCTTCCCCCACTTTCTTTCATCCTCGCCCCCCTCCCCCCTTCCCTCCCTCTCGCCCTCCCCTCCCTCTCGCCCTCCCCTTCCTCTCGCCCTCCAGTTCTGGTCCCCAAGGTACACTTATTATCTACAGAGATCAAGATGGTGTTTCACCCTCTTCTGTCACACACCTACGCGACTCGAGTGCGTCCGTTTGAGTAGAAAGTATTTCATCTATTATCTTTTACTTTTCGAATCTCCAAACGTCAAATCACCTTTGAGTCATATATTGAGGTGCTGAATGACGAACTGAGAGAAGCTAAACCTAGAATACGAATGTTAGACACATTGTTGAATTGTAGACTTAGGGAAGTCTAGAATACTGTAAGCGAAGTTGCCTTGCTGCTCTTCGAATTCACAACATTTGGTGTTTTGTCGTCGTTACCAGCGGCGCCTCTTGTGGACCAAAGGGCTAAAGCTATACATGTGGCCGAGAAGGCGGGAGAGCAGTAGTCGAAAGCGATCAGTATTATTATTCATTTATCTATTCATCTATTTATCTATTCAATTATCTATTCATTCATTTATTTGCGTCTAAGAACAAAGGGCCAAACAACCATATGTATGCTTTCACACTTGGGCGGATATTTGAAAGTAATGCACGTCTTTATACACGCAATGACGCGCGCGCGCAAACACACACATACACACAGGATATGAGAGAGAGAGAGAGAGAGAGAGAGAGAGAGAGAGAGAGAGAGAGAGAGAGAGAGAGAGAGAGAGAGAGGGATGAGAGAGACACAGAGAGGGAAAGAGTGAGAGAGAGAGAGAGAGAGAGAGAGAGAGAGAGAGAGAGAGAGAGAGAGAGAGAGAGAGAGAGAGAGAGATAGATAGATAGATAGATAGATAGAGAGAGAGATAGAGATAGATAGATAGATAGATAGATAGATAGAGAGAGAGAGAGAGAGGGGGGAGATGAGAGGGGGATGAGAGAGAAATTATAGAGATGTATCTCAGACCCACAGCATTTTATAATATGACGATGTAACTATAATTCTGTGTGTGTGTGTGTGTGTGTGTGTGTGTGTGTGTGTGTGTGTGTGTGTGTGTGTGTGTGTGTGTGTGTGTGTGTGTGTGTGTGTGTGTGTGTGTGTGTGTGTGTGTGTGTGTGTGTGTGTAGTGTGTTGTGGGGGTCTTGCGTCGTGTTTTTGTCTTGTGTGGGATGTGGTTCATAATAACAATAAAACATATTACTGAGTAATGGCAATGTTATGTGCCATTCCAATCATACACTTTGAAACCTCACGTCCCTCCATTATTTCATCACGGGTATGCAGACCCGTGGAATATGAGTATCTTTTTTCTTTTTTTAACGGACGAAGAGTGTTGCCTTACTGTGGTGTCCTTGTTGCGTATCATTTGATTCTGCATTGCCTGAGTTTAATCCTCTTCTTTGTTATTTACTCGCGTAAATGTGAAAGCATACGTTTGTGTACAGGACTGGTGCGCGGCGCCAATCAGAACACAGTATTACGTCGTCTTGTGTGATAGAGAGATCGAGACTTGCAGCCACACAGCAGCCGACAAAAATATCAAGTCTTTCAGGTTTGATTATGACATTACGAAGATTATATTCAGTAATTTATATACGATAAACAGATGAGACAGAAGAACATGAAGACGTTTATATGATACTCTTCAGCCACCGCTTCTTAAAGAGTAAAAGGGAGAATAAAATGTCAAAAAAGAAATTACGGATATTCTTTAGGAGCCACACATGAATTGGGCGAATGAAAGTTACACTTGGGTCTAATCAAAGCTAATGTTAAGCATTGCTTGTTTCTTCTGGCCAAGAGAAAGGGTTACAAGGAATGTACAGGCTCAAGCAGACGTAAAAAGTATTCATGTCTTTCTCATGGCAGCATGAATAACACAACAATTAGGAAAGAATCGTACATTTGTCCGATCCAAATTTCTTTTGGCCTAACGTAAGCAAAGAATACCACAGCAAATAAAATAGAATAGTTTTAGGAACAACTTAACGGTGGTATTCTTAACAAAAAGTCTTTCCTTGTATAAATCTTATATAAATCCTTGGAAGGGAAAGATTTATATATGGATTTTTTTTTTTTTTTTTTAATTTAAGAATACCCGGCGTTGTCACACTGGGCTATTTTACCTCCGACTGTTGGAGCAGATTTGCAGCCACCCGCATCTTTCGGAAAGGAATCTGATATGCTGGAGGTATATAATTTTCCTCCAACATTTAAAATGACATTTAATGTATTTGAGAAAACAAAACCGATAGCGATTTGACGGCGGGAAAAGTTCTGGAGGTAGTCGTTACCGCCGACAAATCGGAGGTGGGAGGAAAATTATCCCAGTGTGATAACCCTGCAAGTGAGCGGGACTAAAGCCGAGCGACGGGCGGTGTGTATAAATAGGCCACGCAAATCATCACATAAGAATGAAGGCGACTGCAAGAGACCCTAAGGCCTACACCAGACAGTTTCATGTCCATGACCACCTGTCATCCCCATCCATAAAGTTGTCTAACCTTTCCATAATCGACAGTTTCAGCGCTCACTACTACATGGTTACTAAGTCTATTCCATTCGTTGACCACCCTATTACTAAACCAATTCTTGTCTATTTCCTTCTTAAATCTAAATTTGTTGTAGCCTCCGTGGGAGGTTCCATGACGTAAACTATCCCGTATTCCCAGTTTCATTTGGACGAATGAACGTAACAATTGGTGTAATCCATTTATTTTTTCAGAGAACGAAGCAACTGGTCATTTTAAGAAAAGGCTAGATAATTTTATGGGGATGATAGGTGATAATGAACATAGAACTGCCTAGTATAGGCTATATGGTCTCTTGCAGCCTTCTTCATTCTTATGTTCTTATGAATTCACTTATCTCTTTCACCAACTACAAATCATCTTTACATAGTGCCTATTCTATGCATTCATAATGTTGGTGTTTCTGCCTCTTTCTTGATGTGCCTTCCTTTGGGAGTAGGATCGAAAGAGAAATTAATTTATTTAAAAAGGAAAAGAGAGAAATGCAACCCGACAGACGAAGCATGAAAAGATAAATTGCACGATCAGTAAACTAAACACAAGAAGCAAGACACATTACCTGAGAACACGTATCACATTAGTGCTTAGCACAAAGAAATGAATGCATAGCAATAAAATTCCCAATATAGCAGGAAAGACATAACATGTAAACATAAACCCCGAGAGTAATAGGTATAAAGCAGTAAAAATGTAATAAAGCTTGGCCAAGATTATTTGCATAAAGACTTGAGACCACATATTATCCAAATTACAGGTGCAGCATGCAAAACAGAGGTGAAAACTAAACGTACCTTCATTCCAGAAACAGGTGTCTGAGGATGAACGAAGTTGCATCTTACTGCCTGATAACCACCAACATAACTACTTAACTGATGACCCAGACTTCGCTCAAAGAATTAAGAGAAAAATATCTAACTTGGACGTGGGTAGAAACAACTTCGCCAACCGTGTAGTTAATGAATGGAATAAACTTCATGCAGAGGCAGTGCAATGAAGTTCAGTTCGAAGATTTAAGATTTGTTTAGATAAACACCTAAGATGCTGTAATGCCTGCCATTTACTTTTTATTATTTATTTATTTGTTACTATTTGTCTGTTTATTATTAATTATTTGGTTATTATTAATATTTATCTGTCCAGTTATTATTATTTACTATTTGCCTGTTTGAAATTATTTAACTCTATCTGTTCACTTATTTTATTTAATATTTATATCATTATAATTATCATTCCTTTATTTGTTTATCATTGTTATAATTTTTTGGCATCCGACCTAGTTATGGACCAAAAGGTCTCCTGTCGGCATGCTCCTCGTTTGTAATCCTTTGTAGGAAATGAAACTACGCCGGGTCCTGTTCTTGGGTTGGGACAAGTTCATCCACTGAGCTCAAATAAAGATTTCTTTCTTCGTTTTACTTTCATCCTCTGACACACAGGAGTTCCTGAACTAAAACCATCTGTCATTAATAAGACTTAAATCCTCCTGGACGCTGGAGAGGTAACGTATTGACTCCGCATAACGTCAAGACTACCACCGAAAAGAGCAATCATCTCCCTTGCATAGGCGCACCAATAATTGTTTCAGAAAATAACTCATCATTACAATATCACTTTATTTAAAGGATTTTATGTCTCTTCTCAGCAGAGTAGTAAACTCTATTCAGTTGAGGTTACTATTGTTACACAGGAATTAATATCATCTGTTGGATACAGCAAGTTCATACAGACAATCCAGCAATCACTGAGGGCGGTATGGATACATACACACACACATACACACACACACACACACACACACACACACACACACACACACACACACACACACAAACACAAACGCATAAAGGTGCACGCACGAGCACACACACACACACACACACACACACACACAAACGTATAAGGTGCACGCACGCACACACACACACACACACACACACACACACACACGACCTGTGGCGGAGTGGTTAGTTTCCGGCCGCCACTACGGGGGTCCGGGCTCGAATCCTGCTCAGGGCTGAAATAATTTCAGTATCGCTGCGCTTCGAGTCGTTACTTCAACTCTCGTGGGTGGGGAGTTGTGTGTGTGTGTGTGTGTGTGTGTGTGTGTGTGTGTGTGTGTGTGTGTGTGTGTGTGTAAGGTCACAACACTACTCACAGATCGGTCATATGCGAGCTCTGAGCTCTCTTCCGGGAGGGAAATAGTTGTCGATCACGAGTTCAACATATGATCCAAGACCATGGTGAATCACTCACACGTGTATATATATACATATACATATACATATATACATACATATATATATACATAAGAAATCCATGTGAACAAGTTGTATAGACACGGTAAAGGAAACATGGACTGGAGGTGAAGCTTTATTCCTGACGTTTCGTCTAACGACTTTCTCAAAGGAATGAGCATACTAGAAACATACAGAGATTATAAACCCGCCTTATGGCTCAAGGGGGTGTACGAGCGTATAGCGCTGCGTCCTGATTGGCCCGCTGAGACAGCCAATCACGAAGCGCTATCTTCGCTGAAGATTTGGCCCAGGTGAAGCTCCCAGCCTTATTGTTGATATTCGGACGAGTGGTGATGTACGCAGCTTCTATAGATTTTCTGATCTTCTTATCCATACCTTCGTGTAGAATCTCGGCTCGGTTCCATTGTGGGAGGTGCCCAGACTCGTCAACATGCACCACCATAGACTCACCAACGCAATGGTGGTGCATGTTGACGAGTCTGGGCACCTCCCACAATGGAACCGAGCCGAGATTCTACACGAAGGTATGGATAAGAAGATCAGAAAATCTATAGAAGCTGCGTACATCACCACTCGTCCGAATATCAACAATAAGGCTGGGAGCTTCACCTGGGCCAAATCTTCAGCGAAGATAGCGCTTCGTGATTGGCTGTCTCAGCGGGCCAATCAGGACGCAGCGCTATACGCTCGTACACCCCCTTGAGCCATAAGGCGGGTTTATAATCTCTGTATGTTTCTAGTATGCTCATTCCTTTGAGAAAGTCGTTAGACGAAACGTCAGGAATAAAGCTTCACCTCCAGTCCATGTTTCCTTTACCGTGTCTATATATATATATATATATATAATATACGTGTAATAATAGGCATCGCCTGTATTCTTGGGGACAATATTACATCTAAGAGGTGAAGTCGTAGAAGTGTTGAAGTCGAAGGGATTTGAGAAGAGTAGCAACTGAATGGAGGGACAACAGATAATAAAAGGTGTCAGCATTCTTTCCTGAACACAGATTATCCTCCAGTCATGAACGAAGGCTGTGTGAATGTGTTCCTCCACAAGGATGTCGATAAAGTCCCTACAATAACGACTGAATAGAACACCAAGCCAATAACTTATATGGGAAAGGGCGTTTACTTTCTATATAAACATACAAACACACATTACATATATATATATATATATATATATATATATATATATATATATAATATCACGTTAAAACCACTGTTGGAGTAGAAAAGGCTGGAGACGGGGAATCTATATATTTCGATTGCAAACTGCAATCCTCTTCAGTAGTTACAAATAAGAGTAGTGAGTGCTACTTAATTAAGTATCACCTTGACATGAGAAAGGGGAACACTGGGAGAGGTCAGCACCCTCGGCTCACTCCGTATGTGGTCCCCGGATATAATTTCAGGACTTTTCATCACCAGCCTATTAAAAAGACATTTGCCTCCTGACCTCACATACGGAGTGAGCCGAGGGTAGAGACCCCTCCCAATGTTCCCCTTTGTCATGTCAAGGGTGATACTTATGCAGCACTCACTATTCCAATTTTGTATCTACTGAAGAGGATTGCAGTTTGCGATCGAAATATATAGATTCCCCGTCTCCAGTCTTTTCTACTCCAACAGTGGTTTTAACGTGATTGACAAATGTGTGATTACATTTTTCACCTGTAATATACATACATACATACATACATATACCAAGGCTTTTTCCCCCTTACAAGGGAGGTAGCCAAAAAGGGAAAGGCATAAAATCATTTCCACCCATTCCATCCCTGAATACACTCCACACCCCTCCACCCTCCCTTTTATCTGAGCATATGTATTTATACACACATATTTTTTGGAGGGGAGGGTTAAGAATCTGCCTCCAAATATAAGAGTTACAATCTTCAACTGATTTTATCGACGTGAACTTTGGGTTCGATACAAGTTGATAGACATATCAATAAACAAACAAATAAATAAATAATTGATATATATAAAAAATAGTATTATTTAATATTTTCGCTCTCGTGTGTTTCTTTATCTCTCTTAGAAAATGGAAATTATTAAACGCGATGGTGAAAGATAGTTACTTTTATCTTTACGATCGATGGGGCTAATGTCTGAAATTTACTTGTTTACATCGTCGTGACGTCAAGTCGTCGAAAGCTGCCCTCCGAACCTTCCATTTTCTTTTTATTTAAAAACGTCTGCATGAATATACATTTTCCCTTTTTAGTCTATTTGCTTACCTTAACTTTCGCATGATTATACGATTACAGTATGTTAAGTATGATAAATGCGTCATAAAATCAGAGGCAGGTAGAGACACCCTAAGATCAACATTTGTGTTTTCTTTATGCAAATTCTCGATTCTTGGTAATGACAAATCTGAGATGAGAAAGTGTGACAGTGAGGGTCATATATTTCTTTTCTTTTTAGTATATCCATTACCATACACATACTGTATACCTATATCCTATAACAATACCTCTTCATTCTTCCAGAGATATTATGCCTGGTTTCCAGCATTCTTCCGTACTTTCCAGATTTCTTATGCTAATTACACAAAACAAGATACCTTATATACTCGTCTATAGGTCGAAATCTTAAGGAATTTTTTTAGGCCAAAACCTAGGGGTCGACCTATACACAAGTAATAATCTTGTTAGGTTGAAATCCAGACATGACAAGAAAGGCTAGGAAGAACTCTTACCTTTTCTTTAGGTTCAGAAATCAAAATATTTACCTACTAAATACTACCAGTAAACAATGGGTACATAAAATACACGGTACGTACTAAAACATGTAAAATTCCTTCTAGATACGGTAACCCCATACTGTAGTTTTATCTGTTTGTTAAATTTCTTAACACAGGCGAGCTTATTATATCATGTATACTATTACAGTACCCATAATTGTTTAAAAAAATAATGAAATGCTGTGATATTCTCAATTTTTTATTTTTTATTCTTTGTTTTTTTTTATAGTTTAGTTTCGACCATGGGCGCAATATAGCAATAGAAAATTAATCATTAATTTTATAAATTAAAATGTATCAACGTAATATGCAATTTTGTGGGCGGAAGTGAAAATGAAAAATACCTTGCCACAAGCATAGGATCGGAACGCCATCTTGTCTGTCAATTGACGGCCTCGGTGCTTCCGACAGTACCTCGCCAGGTACATTTTCTTGAAGGAATGTTATGGAGCGGAGATACATGCATTCCTTCAAGCTGCAAGAACTTTGTATAGCCAGCAAGCTAAGTGGTTGAAAAGCCCGCCAACTTCTCATTTCTTCGTCGTCGGCATGTATCATAACAAATATGACGTACTATTCGTCCGACACGACTTCATTACTTACGAAATGTTTTAGCATCTTTCTTGTTTTTTTATTTCCGATCACAAAATTGCATATTACGTTGATACATTATAATCTACAAAATTAATAATCAATTTTTATTGCTATGTTGCGCCCTTGGTCGAAACTAAAAATTTACCCAAATTTAGCTTTCTACATGGTATATGTTATTGTTACCATTACCAAAACAATGCACGAAAACAAATTGTTCAGTATTGCCAACTTGTTACTGTTACAGTGACACATGGTATAATCCTAAATATTTTAACTGAAATCCACCAAAATCGTTTTCCTTGATGTCGTCATCTTCACCACCAAACAGCTCCTCCCACTCACTTCTGTGTCGAGTATCGTCATACGAATCAACCTCATCAGCCATAGGAACATCAACATCATCTTTCTCCTCCACATTATCATTAGCCTGATCATCCGCACAGTTGAGATTACAAGACTAACTCTGAGTGTTGGTTAAAAAAAATTCTAACGAAACACGCCTAGCCAGTTTATTCCGAATACCGTACTTGGTAATCTACCGTACTTGGCAATCTGTTCAAGTTTTTCACTCCGCTGAAATAGCAATTTCAGTGAAACTTATTAAATATTAAAATCAGTGAACTTGAAAAAACATAAACCAGAATACATCAGAATTAATAAAGTGAAAAAACCATAATAATCAATTGCTATACCAGGCAAGCCATGCTACTTCAAAGCATTAAGGCAGTGGAATGCTCACAGCACCAAAAACAAAAACAAACCACTCGACCTATACATGAGGTATATGGAAAATTCCAGATTTTTTGGCCAAAAATGGGGGGTCGACCTATACACGAGATCGACCTATAGACGAGTATATACGGTAAATAAAGCCTGAGGATGAATTACCTCCTACAGTAGAAAATACCCATATATATTATTGTTTCATTTACCCATTCTATTCTTGCAGGAATGTCATGTCCAGAGTGTGAGATTTTATATAAGATTATATGCTTTCCTCGTATTAAATACTTTGCATACTATATAGGCACCCACATCTCCTCTTCACTCTTTTATCATCGTCTGTCTTATTGTTTAAGTTCCACACTTAGTGATATATTCCAACTTTTTCCCAAGCCAGCGTTTTCCTTTATTACAAAATAGAAAACTTACCTAAATTTCCTGGGACTTATACCGCTTTATCTACTAAACTTATCGGAAATTTTTCATCACAAGTACAACTAATAAATTTACTCAAACTCTACTTTCTATGGTAGAAAGCGTTGACTAGGACAGGCCACGCCAGGAGCCACTGCTAATTCGATTACAAAGGAGGAGACCTTTTGGTTCATAACTAGGTCGGATGCGAAAAAAATTATAATAATGATAAATAGATAAATAATATAAATTATAATAAATAAAGTAAATGAACAGGTAAAGTTAAATAATAAACGAACATCTTATTATCTAACCTATCATTCTACCGATTCTGTTTTGCTGGGATACTGACTGCCTAATTTTGTGCCTTCAATATTTGAGGACTTTAATGACATCCCTTCGGACCAGAGTCACAATTTTTTTTTTTTTTTTTTTAATGGTTGGAGACTAATTTAGAAAAAAAAAATCTGATCACTTTTAAATTCTAAGATCCCTCCGTTCTGCTCTCCTCCTTCCAGAATCGTTGATTATTGCTACTAAACTACTAAATATGCTTCCAAAGAACAACCGAAGTTCTGAAAAGAGAATATATATATATATATATATATATATATATATATATATATATATATATATATATATATACTGTATATATGTAATAAAATTATAACGATAATAGAATAAATAAGTAAATATATAGATGAATAAAATAAATACAAAATAAAAACAATAACAACCAAACTTCTAAATATATATATATGTATATATATATATATATATATATATATATATATATATAATGATAAAATAAATAGATATATAGATGAATCAGATAAACAATTAAAACAAATAAAAACAATAACAACTCCTCAGGACGCTAGTCCTCTCCCTGATCTATTCTCGAACTTCGGAGACATACAACACGATCTAACACTTTTCTTTATCCACGGCCCTCCTCTTGCAGCTAGGATACGTATCAGTTAGAATCTAACTAATACATAGTCAGTGAGGGGCGGGGAACAACAAGAGACCCCATAGTCCGTCACAAGACGCCATTATGGCTCCTAATTGCTCAATGCTTCATTGCACAGAAGCAATTTCTTGTTCCCTGAGGGCGCCCTCCGAACCACATGCTTCTCTTTATTCATTTTTCTTTTATCCATCTGTCTACTTAAACTGATTATATATATATATATATTTATATATATATATATATATATATATATATATATATATATATATATATATATATATATATATATATATATATATATAGCCATCCATCCTTCCATATACCAAGGGTTCATGTTCACTCCATCCACCTCTGCCTTCCACACTTCTTTTACTAATGTTTCTTCACTCATTCTTTCTATGCGTCCAAAACATCTGTTTCATCAGCCCTATCTGCCATCTCCTTTACCACCCCCGCTCTCGTCCTCATCTACTCGCTTCTCACTATCCAACTTTGTGACCCCTATCATAAATCTCAGACATATTATCTCAACAAATCTTAAACTGTTCCTCTATGCCTCACTTAAATTTCAAATATATATATATATATATATATATATATATATATATATATATAATATATGTATATACATATATATATGTATCTATCTATATATATATATATATATATATATATATATATGCATACTTACATACATGTACACACACACATACACACACACATATATATATATAAATATATATATATATTTGTGTGTGTGTGTGTGTGTGTGTGTGTGTGTGTGTGTGTGTGTGTGTGTGTGTGTGTGTGTGTGTGTGTGTGTGTGTGTGTGTGTGTTTCTGCATATATACACATACTCAATAGAGGGCAGATTCAATTTCATTTTTCAGATTCTTATCCTTTTGGTAAGTTGACGCCCTCAAGGGTCCTGCACGACAGACGTCGGAGATGATCACCTCCCCACTGCCCATTTTCAAAACCTATCCCTATCTTCGCCTCTACCTGGAGGTACAGGCCCGAGGGGCTGGTACTTGGTCCCTTGATTGGGCTCCAATATTTTTGACAAACTTTGGTAATTCCCCGCCACTTACGTATGGGGTATTGGTTAAATGTTATACAGTCAATATTCTTGGGAGTTTATCGGCTTTCTTAATCTCCTTGGAGCGCAAAATCATTCTTTTGCTCTAGTCAGAGACTAATCCCCAGTAAAAGAAAAAGACAAAGAGATACATACATATACCAAAAGCTTTTTCCCCCTTACAAGGGAGGTGGCCAAAAACAAAGGCATATATAAATA
This sequence comes from Oratosquilla oratoria, assembly GCF_046742065.1. Lineage (NCBI taxonomy): Eukaryota > Metazoa > Arthropoda > Malacostraca > Stomatopoda > Squillidae > Oratosquilla > Oratosquilla oratoria. The sequence continues at coordinate 561,804 of NW_027467752.1, forward strand.
CGTAAATGAATCCTGATGATTTTTAACTTTTGCTATCCCTCAACTATGCTGCTCCCCTTAAGGAAGATTAGAATTTCTTCGTCCTTACCCGTGCTGAACAGGTCTTGTTAGAAAAAAAAAAAAAGTCGAGACCAGTTGCAGGGTTCCATTGATGGCGGTGGTAGCAGACAGGCATTCCTCATCGGCAATGTTGGGTGACGCCTTAATGACGACGCAGACCTCCCCCCCCCTTCCCCTCCACCTCCCCCCTCCCCCATCCCACTCACCGGGACCTCTGAGGCAAGGTGAGCGGGACGACATGACCACGACCTCCCAAACGGGGATTCCAATATTGTCACGGTCGTTCCCGCTGTGACGTCACGTCGTCTCGTCAAGGACCAGGGACGCTGCGTCGCGTCGCTCACTCTCGGCTCTAAAGGCATCGTTCTTAAGGATCCAGAAGATTGTTCAGAACAGTTCTTTTGGGCAAGATCGTTTGGAGAACAATTAAACGACGCGAAATATATATTCTGTAAATAATTCGGGTTTATGAAGCAACTTTGCAAACCTCAGGAATGTTGTTTGGCGGAGACTTGAATGCCACGGAAGGAAAGAACATCGCAAGTGAACACAGGGTTTGGGGAATTTTAAATTAGATTCAAGAAATGAAAGAAAATAGAAAATCTTACTTAATCCATAAGTTATGGTGACGCCCTTCGCTGATTTCAATCTGGCCAGAATCATATATGTGTACATAGATGTTTGTAAAGTATAAGCGTATGAATGTATATATATATATATATATATATATATATATCATATATATGCACACACACTCACTATATATATATATAAATATATATATATAGTAAGTATGCACGCATGTATATGGATGTAAGTTATATATGTGTATATGTGTGGACATATGTATGTATGTATATATGTTTGTTTGTAGTAGTGTGAGCATGTACATATGTTTGTAGTAGTGTAAGCATGTACATATGTATGCACAGACAGATACAAAGGGGGGGTAGGAGTGAAGGGGGGGGAGTAGCGTACCTGAAAGAAATGTATAATTACGTGAACTTTTGCCCAAGGACTCGTTATAACGACGAGACGCCTTAGAGGCGAGGGCAGTGTGAACTGCCAAGGTAATTTGACCCTTAACGACCCAAAGGACTCCCGGTGGAGGCTGCCGGCGCCGCGCCGGTCCCCCCGGCCATCGCAAATCATTTCTCAGCTGAAACGTTGTCTGAACATCATCTCAGCTTCGACCGGGAGACAATGGAAGAGCAGAGTAGGGCTATTTGTAAACAGGAACACGTGTACAAACTCTCTTTCTCTCTCTCTCTCTCCCTCTCTATTGCTATTTATCACACACACACACACACACACACACACACACACACACACACACACACACACACACACACACACACGGGGGGGGGAGTGTATGCGTGTAAGGTCACAGTATTACCCATAGATCGGTCATACGAGCTCTGGGCTCTCATCCGAGAGGTTAATAACTGTCGATCACGAGTCCAACACGTGATCCACGACCAAGGTGAATCACACACACACACACACTTATATGCGCAGGCACGCTCACAAGCACAATCCCACGTAGCTTTATACTTATAATAAGGATACGCTCACACATGCTAAGCACACAAACAGACCTCTAGTGCATTCACCCCAGGGTTTGAGAGTATAACTAACGTTGCAAGCCGTTACTGTTTCCCTTAGGCAAGGGGATGGGGTTTGTGCGTCAGGTCACATTGCAAATAGATAGGTTCATATACGAGTTATGAGCTCTCATTCGGGAAGATAATAGCTGTCGGTCGTGAGTCTAGCACGTGGGCCATGACCATGGTAAATCATACACACGTATCCATTCACACACACAATCACTTACACATACAATAACTCATACACACAATCACACGCACACACACACGTGTGTGTATATGTGTATATATATATATATATATATATATATATATATATATATATGTGTGTGTGTGTGTGTGTGTGTGTGTGTGTGTGTGTGTGTGTGTGTGTGTGTGTGTGTGTGTGTGTGTGTGTGTGTGTGTGTGCGCAATATACACGCATACACATATTCACAAGGCTTGCTGGTGTAGTGGATAGTGTCTCGATCTATTGACTCAGCGAGCCAAGATCGTGCATCGTTCAAGACTTGAGAAGAATCACAGTATTGCAAGCCGCAACCCTCTTCCTTAAACAAGGATATGGTATGTGTGTGCGATTCACCATGGTCATGGATCACGTGTTGCACTCGTGATTGACAACTATTTCCCTCCCGGAAGAGGGCTCATATATGACCGATATATGGGTAATTCTGTCACCTTGCACACACACACACACACACACCCAACTCCCCGCCCACGAGAGATAGAGTAACGACCTGCAGCGCAGCGATACTGAAATTACTTCAGCCCTGGGCAGGATTCGAATCCGGACCGCCGTAGTGGCAGCTGGGAACTCTACCATTGCGCCACTGTGTGTGTGTGTGTGTGTGTGTGTGTGTGTGTGTGTGTGTGTGTGTGTGTGTGTGTGTGTGTGGGTGTGTGTGTGGGTGTGTGTGTGTGTGTGTGTGTGTGTGTGTGTGATTCACCATGGTCTTAAGTAACGTGTTGGGCTCGTGATCGACAGCTATTAGCCTTCCAGATGAGAGCTCAGAGCTCATATATGATCGATCTATGCGTAACAATGTGACCTTACACATGCAACTCCCCGCCCACGAGAGTTGGCGTAACGGCTCGCAACGCAGTGATATTGAACTTATTTCAGCCCTGGGTGGGATTCGAACTTGAACCGCTGGAGTAGCGGTTGCGAACGCTACCACTGCGCCGTCAATCTGTGTTTGCGTTCACCTAATTGTTTCATACAAGGAGCAACGCTCGTCGGATCCCGTTTCCTACTCACCAATTGATCATGCCTAGCCTCAAATTCATGTAGGCTACTGTACAGTTCCATCTTGATCTATGTTCTTGATTTCCACATTATCATATTCAGATTTGAATGCTTGTACTGTTCGAGCTTAGGCTAATTCACCTTCTAAACTACCCAAAGTATTTATACATCTATATGGAAAACTATTCCTTCACATTCTTTAGACACGTGGTTTCTCTTAATTTGTTCCATTGACCTCCTATGCACTCCCAGCCTTGATCGAGAGTTCTCTTCTGTCAATGCAATCTATCTATCCCCTTTAGTGACCTGAATTCAGTCATTTTCATCACCTCTTTCCCTTCAATCTTTCAAAGTTGGCAGACCCAGTGCTGCCAACTGTCTTTCCTCATTTTGTACATCTGCCAGAGTGGGGACCATTTTGTTTTGTGCCCTTTGTATTCCCTCGATCTTGCTTACATCCTTCACTGTGTGGGAACCATTCTATTCAGGCATATTTCAGTCTTAGACGGATCAGGATTTCGACGAGTTTTTTCATCATCTCTTCATTCATGTAGTGAAATGTTACTTAAATCGTCTGCTGCAGTCCGGACGTCTCTCCCACAATCCGGCTGATAAGTCTGTCAGGTGACAGGATGTCTTTTATCAACACTCCCAAAGCTTTCTCCTCTTTTGCTTTTGTAATTAGTTCTTTTTCCAAGGAATGTTTTAATCACAGTCTATTGCTAATATTTCAAAGCACTTTTTTCATATTGAAATTCATTTCCCACTCCTTGTTCAATGCAAAAATAATGTCTAGATCTTTCTGTAATAGTCTACAGTCCTCCTCGTTTTTCACTCTTCGTATGATATTTGTCGTCTGCAAACATGTTGGAATAGCTACTTTCCATCATGTCACTGACATAGACAAGCAACATTAAGGGTGCAAGGACTGAACCTTGTGAAACTCCTCTCGTTACTGTTCTTCATCTTAACGTCTTATCCTTTACCACTGTTCTCATCTATCCTCCCTTCTTCTTCTTTTTTCGTCCATCCGAGTAGTTTGCCTCTCAGTACTCCAACGTGCTCCAATTTCCAGATAAGTCGACTGTGAGGTACTTTGTCAAAAACCTTCTCTAGGTCGAGGTACAGACAGTTTACCCACCACTCTCTCCTGTACTATAACAATCACTCTCAAGTAAAAGTTTAAAAGGTTTAATACACACGACCTTCCAGATCTGAATCCAAACTGACTGTCTGTCAAGTCGTTCATCTCTTCAAAATATTTGGTCTATCGTTCTTTTACAATCTTTTCACATAATTTCATTATTGTGCTGCTCAGTGATACCAGTCTATATCCTAGTGTTGTCTCCTTACTTCCATCTTTATAAATTGGTACATTTGCCCATATCCAATCAAGCAGCACTATGCTTTCTTTCAACGAATATATAATAACACTGTGAATCTTGTCCGCTAGTTGCTCCCTACATTCTATACATGTTGAGATCCCGTCAGTTACTGAAGCTTTTGTTACATCCAATATTCCCAAAAGATTGAACACTTCCCTCATGACTACATTTGTATCTCCTAAACCTAAATTTTTGCTCCCTTTGCTTTCCTCCAAAAATTTGTTCTTTGTGAAGACCGATTGGAAAATTTCGTTATTTCTGCCGAGTTGAGGCTTCCTCAAAGATCTCACCACCCACTTCAACTTTGTGGTTACTTCCCTGTCTCAATTTACCATTTATAAACCTGTAAAAAAAATTGTTTTGTCCTGGCATTTATCTACTACAGCCCTTTCGAAATTACTTTCTTCCTCCTTGTCCTTGCGAATTCTTGTATAATCATTTCTAGCTTATTTGTAAGCTTCTTTTATTTTATTGCTTTTTCTCTTCCTCCATTTTCCTCAAACCACATCCCTGCCCTTTCTTGCAATCCCACACCTTTTGTTGAGCCAATCCTATTTCTGCTTCCTCCTTCCACTAATCTTTGGCACATGTTTGTTCACTTCCAGGTTGTAAATGTCAAGGAAGGTTTCTGATTTCTTCCTTATTCCTGTGATATTTATGAATTCCTTCCAGTTTGCTTCTTTAAAGAATTCTTTTTAAACCCTGAGTAATCTGCTTTCCAAAAATTGAGTCTCATTTGCCTGTGTGACCCATTCCTTTGCTCTATTTCCTCATCCTCCAGCTGAAATTCTAGTGTTACCTAATCACTTTTTCCTATGGGACAAAGGTAGTACAATGAGCTGATGATGTCTGGTTCTTTTGGTTAGCAGATCTAATCTCGTGGAAATGTCATCTACTCTTACGCGGTTAATTTCCTTTACCCACTGAGTCATTATGTTCTCTATTGCTATACTGAATGGGGTATTTCCCCAGGAATCTGTTTTGACACTTGCTTCCCATTACTCCCAGTTGACCTCACTGCAATGAAAATTTCCAATAAGAACTAAATTGCAACTTTGTTCAATAGTTTTCATCAGGCGAAGAGCTGTATCCAGTAACATTTCATAATATTCAGCTTCATTGTGTATGTGTGTATTATCCATAAACAGAGCCAAATGAACCTTTTATCTGTAGATCACCAGTCGAGCATGTGATCCAAGACCATGATGAAACACAAATACATGCACTTGGAGACGCACACACAAATCCGCCCATGTGAACTATGGAGCTCCTATCCAGGAGGGTAATAGCTGTCGATCAGGGATCATGCATGTGATCCAAGACCATGTTGGATCATATACTGTAGTGCTCACGCTGCAGAACCAGATGAATAATCAACGAGTTAGTTGTGATGGGAAGC
>NW_027467752.1:575000-610000 GCF_046742065.1 Oratosquilla oratoria
CTCGAAAGCGTCATACGTTCAAGTACGGTCGACCCCCCCCCCCCGCGATAGGTCGAAAACGTCATACGTTCAAGTATGGTCGACCCTCCCCGCGATATGTCGAAAGCGTCATACGTTCAAGCACGGTCTGGCCAGTAGAAACTCTCGACTCCTTTGTCAACAGGCTCAAGTTGGAATCTTGGAACGTTCTGGAAGTCTCGCCAGAGGCTTACTTCACTCTACAGTTTCAGTTATACAGTAAGCTCTGTTGCTCAGCTGCTGTTAGTCATACCGGTCTGCAAGACGGCCGGTGCTTGTAGGACCTACTTTATTTGCTAGTGATAGTCAAGATGACTGAGGAAAGTACAAGGAAATAACACGTTTTTAGAAAAATCTGAGTGCGAGAGGGACTTGGGAGTTCTGGTGAGTCCGGACCTTAAAACCAGGAAGCAGTGTATTAGCGCCAGAAATAAAGCTAACAGTGCATTAGGCTTCATTGCTAGGACGGTAACGAATAGAAGTGCAGAGGTAATTATTAAACTCTACCTAGCGATAGTTAGACCCATCCTTGACTATGCGGTACAGTTTTGGTCTCCGTCCTACAGAATGGACGTAAATTCATTAGAATCAGTACAGAGAAGAATGACCAAAATGATACAAGGACTCGGAAATTTGCCTTACGAAGAGAGGCTTAGGCACCTAAACTTACACTCTCTGGAAAGACGCAGAGTGCGGGGTGATCTAATAGAAGTGTTCAAGTGGATCAAAGGCTATAACAAGGGTGATGCAAACAAGGTCATCATAATAAAACAACAGGGCAGGACTCGCAGTAATGGGTACAAACTGGACAAATTTAGATTTAAGAAGGAAATAGGCAAGAATTGGTTTACTAATAGGGTGGTCGATGAATGGAATAAACTTAGTAACCATGTAGTAAGCGCTGAAACTATCAGTTGTTTTAAAAAACGATTAGACAACTTTATGGATGGGGATGACAGGTGGTGATGGATACGGAGCTGCCTAGTGTAGGCCTTATGGTCTTTTGCAGTCTCCTTTATTTCTTATGTTCTTATGTTCTTATGAAATACAGTCAGAGGTACCGTCCATCATGGGAATATGATCAACGTTTTAAAGGTAAAGACAAACATTTCGAATCTGTTAAGTTACCTTGTTAAAAATAGATGAAGAGCATATACAAATAGATACATGTATGCTTTCCTTATATCCATTAATTGATTACCGCTGGATAATTTTACTTTACCAAGGTGTGGTGTACGCTAGGCTAGATCTACGTTTTCTCAGTGCTTATGTAGTCGTAATATAAATTACCGCAGGATGAAATGGTATAACTATTGTATGTTTATCAGAGAACTTTGACTTCTTGGTTTTAGGTTGGCTGCAGTCAGTCCCAGGTGATGCAAGCAAAGCACGATGCAAAGTTTGCGGAAATTCCTTTCAAGCGCACATGAAATCCGTGATTGGTCACTCTCTTAGCAAGAAACACGTGGATAACACTAAATCCTCTACAAGCAAGAGCCAGAGGTCCATCAAAGATGCTATGCGTCCCATAGAGAGAGATCCAGTCAAAATTGCTGAGCTTAGAATAGCAGTTTATATAGCTGAACATGCCTCAGCTTTATCAGTAGATCATTTGGGTGAACTTTTGCCTAAGTTGGATATGAAATCACGCACATTACAAGATTTCAGAATGCATCATACTAAATGTGCACGTCTTCAGAAATATGTCATTGCTCCATCTTTTGCTGTTAAATTAAGAAATGAAATTGGAGACCAATTTTTTAGCTTGGTGGTTGATGAGAGTACCAACGAAGCAAATATATCTTGCCTTGCCCTTTGCATTCGTTTTTACAGTACAAGTAAAAAGTCTGTAGTGGACACTTTCTATCGTCTACTACCAATAGAAAATGCTACAGCTGATACTCTCTATCAAACTGTTAAAAGATGCTTGGCTGAGGACGGCCTAGATGTGAAAAAAATTATAGGCCTAGGGACTGATGGAGCCAGTTTGATGATCGGTCGAACTCATTCACTTTCAACACTTTTAAGAGTTGATAATCCTGAATTAACCCTGTTTAGGTTTGTGTGCCACTCCCTTCACCTTGCTGCCAGTAAGGCTTCTAAATGCCTTCCTATAATTGTTGATTTTGTAGTTAGAGAAACTCATAATTGGTTTTCTACTAGTCCTAAGAGGACTAATGAGTATCAGGCTATATACAGTGTTAGAAAACAGTGTACAGTACCTAAGAAGGTGACGGGACTGGCAGGCACACGCTGGTTGGCAAGGTTGGAAGCAGTTAGTATAATTATCGGATCAGTGGGAGGCTCTAAAGCTTCATTTTGACCTGAGTGCTTCCAAAGAACGTTGTTACACAGCGAAAACCCTGTCTGATGCATACAGAGATGACCAGAATAAATTGTATTTGTTGTTTGTCAGAAAAACTCTGAAAGAAATAGTTAGTGTTAATAAGATTTTCCAGTCACAAACTGCAGATGTCACAAAAGTAACACAGGATCTCATTGCAATGTATCGTAATCTAATGAACATTATAGTAAATGGAAAGCACTTGTCAAAATGTTCTGATGAAAACCTACCCAAACTTAAATTTCTGGATCATGTTGTGCCATGTGAGGCAATGAACTTTGGATATGAGTTCACCACATATGCATCTGCTTGTTCTTTAACTGTAGCTCAAGTTCACTATATCAAAGAGCGGTGTAAAGAGTTTGTGGTTGAACTCATAAAACAAGTTCAGATGCGCTTACCTGATAATGTTGAGATACTTATGATGTTGAAAAATTTCCATCCTTCCATTGCCACATTGCAGATTAAAGACCCTGCTGCTCTGATTGGTGCTAGGTATCGGTCTACCTTTGAGGATCTAGATGGTCTTGAAAATGAATGGAGTTCAATGTGTCTTCAGCAGTGGCCTAAAAGTTGCTTGGGTAATGTAGTAAGTTTTTGGACTGAGGTAAATGAAAGGGAAAATTCTGCAGGACAAAAAATGTTCCCAAACATTTCAGGCCTCGTACTGGCACTATTGTCCAATCCATTTTCAAATGCCTCAGTAGAAATAATTTTCTCTCAAATGAATGTTGTTCACTCGAAACTGAGAAATCGTCTAAAGGTTAGGTCGGTAGAGGCATTGTTGCAGATAAGGTATGGGTTGGTTCATTATTATCAGTCGTGTGTAAACTTTCAGCCCACTGATGACATGATAAGAAATTTCGGTGCTAAAGGTTCTAGAGAGGAGGAGGAGGAGAGAATGTCATTAATCTTGATTTAATGCAGTAAGAAACTGAGACTGTAGGTAACTATAAATAATTATTGTCATTATGATGTTTGTATTGCAAAGTTTTGGTTGGCCTACTGTAGCTGCAGGCTGTCTACAGAACAGTCATAATGGAAAGACCTAGTTTTTAAGTTTATATAGTTGTTAAATATTAAGTAACTGCTTTTTTTTGTAAGGAAAAATGTTTAATTTTCTTCATCAATAATAAATTTATATGAAATAATGCTGTATTAATTTTGTGGGAATTTTTTGTGGGATTTTAATTTCAGTTTGTGGAAATCTGTGGGGAAAAAATCTTTAATCTGTGGGAATTCGCCTCTACAAAAGTGGCAACACTGCCCGGAATGCTGCAGCGCGTCAGTCACCTCTGAACATTGTCATGGAAAGGGTGTGTGTCCTCATTGTCCAGTTCATAATGCCAGATATTTCTGCTATTACTTCCAAGGGTAATGGACCGGGGATTGGAGACGGTTAAACAAAATGGAGAAAAGCGGGAGATCAACCAGTTGTTTGCTGACGACATTGCGCTTGTAGCAGGATCAAAGGGGGTTAAGGAAGTTAGTGACGAAGTTTGAGGTGTGCGAAAGAAGGAAGTTGAAGATAAATGCGGTTAAATGTATGGTGATGAGATGTACAAAGGGAAAGGATGGCAGCAAATAAATTGGAAGTATTAAGGGAGAGAGACTGGAGGAAGTGGATGGATTTAGATACTTGGGTGCGAATGTAGCGGGAAAGGGAGGAGTGGAGGCGGAGGTAGAATGTAGATTGAGAGAAGCAAGAAAATGCCTTAGGGGATTAAAAAGTGTAATGAGAAATAGACATTTTGGAATGGATGCTAAGAGGAGGTTGTATGAAGGGGTGATCGTATCGACAGGACTGTATGGGGCAGAAACATGGAACATAAGAGAGGAAGAGTTCAAAAGTACTTGAGATGAAATGCCTGAAAAGTATGGTAAGGGTTACTAGGTTGGATAGAGTGAGAAACGAGATGAGGAGTAGAGTGGGGGTTGACAGGGTGTTAGAAAGAAAGGGTTGATGAAAGAGTATTGGGATGGTTTGGACACATGGAAAGAATGAGTGAAGAAAGATTGGTAAAATAGGTATGGAAGGAAAAGGTGGAGAGAGTGAACATGAGGGTGCAACCAAGGATGAAATGGATGGATGGGGTGAAAGGGCCATTGGGAAAGAGGGGAATGTTTGTTGAGGAAGGGAGAAGACAGAAGATAGGGGTGAGTGGAGAATGATTGTATATGGATGATGCTTTGATGCATGGGAGTGGGTAGGGGATGGAGGGTGAGGGAGTATGTATGAATGATATTTTGACGCAGCCCAAAGGGATTTCTCCCCGTCTTCTCTTTTTCTGCATGAGGGGACGGAGAAAGGGGGTCACCGATTAAATGAAGCGGCCTTGCTGTGGATGTGCTGTGTCTTGCTACACTGCTTCTGACCCAGGGTAGTGGGCGAGATGCAGGGATGACCAATCATCCAGGAGGAGCCAAGAATAGAGGGAGGGAGAGGTGAATGGGAGTGGAGTATGTGGGGAGGAAATGGGCGGGAGTGGATTTATGCCTTTGTTTTTGGCTACCTCCCTTGTAAGGGGGAAAAGCCGTTGGTCTATGTATGTACTTCCAAACTTACACTTCTTATTTTTATCTATTTATTCTTATTTGTTTATATTCTTAAGTCCCTCCGCTGGTACTCCTTGCACTTCACGTTCCAAAGGCAAGGATGCTGCTGTAGTAAATCTATAAATACTTAATTTTAGCTGGGTGTATTTTTTGCACAAATTTTGTTAACATGTCTATATTATCTATCAGGCAAGAATTTTTTTTGGTCTTACAGAGCACTCTGGCGTAGTAGGATCAGATAAATAGTAAGTAAATATGAATGCGAAAGTGTTGCTTCTTGTCCACTCGGTTGTAGGTGCCATCCTGGAGAGCCTAGCGCGCAACCAATCACCACCTCCACGCCAAGATGGACACTGTTCCGCCACATGAAGTTAGAATCACGCGGCGTGTTGCAAAACAACACGTTGGGTGATGTGTTGGCGCTGTTCGAGGCTCAATGTGTACGGCCCTTTAAGGGGAGGGCGAAGGAATCCAGGCGGACGCAACATCAAATTGCACAGGCTAAACGGGAACTTCAGTCCTCCCCCTAACTTTCCCCGGCCCTTTTTTCCAATGTCCTAAGCTCAACGATGCTCTCAGAGGCAAACAGGGTATGTCATCTGCTGGAGTTGCCATGGCGATGACTTGTACAGTAGCGCCCCCATCAGGACATGCGAAACAGCGTTCGAAAACAAAACCAGATACCTTCTTTGGTGCAGTTTACTCGTTCCGCGTATTGCCTACAACGAACTTGGGTAATCTACAGAATGCCTAGAAAATGCGTGTACAGATATGATTTAATGCTTTGCAATGTAATTTCAGGCGTTATATGGAATACTTCGGCATAGCATACAATGACGGTTTTAAGACTGGCGCTAAACCTAGGCATAGCATTCAATGGTGATTTTAGGACTGGCACTAACACATAACACCATAAGTTTTATCATCAATTTTCTACTACAGTGGTAAATACAATTGTGCCACGTCCACACGGTCGAGCTGTGCCCGACAGGCTGTGCCCTAACTGGGCAAAGTCTCCAGACTATACTCGCAAAGTTGTCCACACGGCTGACTATGGTGGTTGATGGTTAGTCGGCCGTGAGCAGAGGTTGTAAACGACTAGACTATCTGCAGTACGACCACCATGGTGTCACACCTTACATTCCATAAACATTCATGTGCTCTATACAGGTAAATTAATGTTACTGTGTCTTGTCGAGACCAGTGTGTACTTGGTGTGGTGACGTCTTGCTAACTCGATATTGAGCGGGTCTTCCCGCACCTTTCCTTGTGCGTTTGGCAGTGACGTCAAACGTCCGCCCGCTGCCCTCTGATAGCCAAAGACAAGACGAGAAAGCTCACGGAGAGCCGCATCGTCCACATACATTTTACTGTGCGGCTCTCTCACTAGATGGCGTTTACGCCAATCACCAGTTTTAACTGCATCGTCTGTTTGTTTACAATTAAGCGGGACATTCAATCATGGAGTGTGGGCGGAACTATCACCCATGTGTGATGTGCAAAAAGAAAAAAAATGCCTTTCCCCATCTAATATTTCAAGTTTTTCCTAAAGACAGAGAAAGGTAAGAGATTCAACATACACAGTACATGGAAACTTTAACAGAAAATGGAGGAATAAAATAGAACATAGTTAAAATCTTCTTTATCTTTATATCAGACTCAGTGCAGTGTCACTTAGCTTGGAAATGAAAATTATAGATGAATACCTTACAAATATCTAGAAATATGAATTGATCATGTCAAATTCATACCATATCTTTATGGCAGTCCCAGGCAGGCACAGCAACTTTGATATAGTTATGTCATGTTCTTAGCTTAAGTGGTAAAGTTATAAAAATTTACCTTTAACCTTAATTTTGAATAAATGGCCAAATACACAGCAAAAAAAAAAAAAAAAAATTGAATCGCATGTATGTTACTTTTTTTTTGGCAGTTTGTGACTGCTTCTTTGGTAGTTTTAAAATTTAACGGTTTTTGTTGAATGATTTCTCTGTATTATGCTTGTTCTTTTATGGTCTCACTAAACGTCAACCAACGCCGACCAAACCCAAATAATGACGGCTTTTGCTCAAATGTATAATTTTATATAGAAATTAGCATGTGGTTGCATTATTTGACCAATTTTCTTTTTAAATGTGTGATTTTCATGTAATTTGATCAAAGAGAAGTTACGTTTTTATCGTCTGCAAAATTACCAACGCCGACCAAACCCAAACAATGACGGCTTTTGCTCAAATGCATAATTTTATATAAAAATTAGCATATGGTTACATTATTTGACCTATTTTCTTTAAAATGTGTAATTTTCATGCAATTTGATCAAAGAAAATTTAGGCTTTTATCCTCTGCTAAATTACCAACCACAGGCACGAATACCGTCCGACTCACTAATAGCCGACCAACGCCGAACAAGGACGGTTTATACTCAAATGCACGATTATGTATAAAAAAAAAAAAAAAAACTAGCATATGGTTGCATTATTTGACTTATTTTCTTTAAAATGTGTGATTTCCATGTAATTTGATCAAAGAGAAATTGCGTTTTTATCCTCTGCAAAATTATTAACCGCAGCTACGAATGCCGTCCGACTCACTCATAGCCGACCAAATCTCAAACAAGGACGGTTTTTGCTCAAATGCATAATTTCATATAAAACACTAGCATATGGTTGCATTATTTTACCTATTTTCTCTAAAATGTGTGATTTCCATGTAATTTGATCAAAGAAGTTACGTTTTTATCCTATGCAAAATTATTTTATGTATGATTGCAAATCTTGGTTGTTTGATTTTGTGACTTATTTCTTGCATGTTCATCCTTTTATTTTTGTCTATGTTTTTTACAATACAGTACCTGTCTTGCTACATATGTATATATTTTTGTTTGTTTGCTTTTGGGATTTTCCTTTGTTCTGTTAACATTTTTTGCTTTATTTTTGCTTAATATGCATGTTATGTCTGCTTTTTTTTTCATATTATTGTTTCTGATTACTGATTTTCCAATGTTTTGTTTGGTATTTAATATCTGATTGCATGTTTTGGTTGCCTGATGTATGGTTCATTTTTGAAGTTGAATAATGTTATTTCTTTTAGTTTGTTTGGTATATGTTCTTACAAGACAGTATTGCTTTATTGCAAATAAAAGAATCTCATATATACCAAACTTTTACTATCCTTGTTTGTATAATTTGTGTACAGACACTTGAATAAGTATACAAAGTTCAAACATAAGCACAAGCACAAACAAGAAAAACATGATATTACAGAAATAATAAAATGAATATAACTAAAATAACATTTAAATTTTAACTGTTTACTCAATCTCAAATATTTAGTAATGAATGATGCATTGTGCAGAAGTATTTTACCAACTTTTGATTTTATAAATATGATAATGTGTGTAAAGCATATATTAAATAGTCTTGTTTGTATGCAAAAGTCATAAAATTACTACTTATTATTTTATAAAGAGAAAGTAAAACTTGTTCGAGATGTTGATTGTTTTAGCGAAAGGATCAGTTTTAAAATTTCCATAAACACTATATATAATGCAAGTTAAGAATGATTTGAAAGCCGCGCTACGCCACTTCCGATTTATAGTTTGCGGCTCTGTCGATAGATGGCGCGCATTCACGCTGGATGGATGACGTTTTCTTATTAGTAAAAAAAATAGAAGCTTTCCCATCTTTCCTATATAGTCTTTGCTGATAGCGCCGGGAAAGTGCGATTTAATAGTTTTTCGCTAAAGGTGCCCGTAGACGGGCAAACACTTCGTGCCCGACGGGCAGTACTCGACCGTGTGGACGTGGATATAGTTAGAACTTTGGACGCGTCATCTTTGTTTTCGCATTCACACTTGATTAATAAATAACATACGCAACTCTTCTGTATTAATACAACTGTGTTATTAACTCTTCCCAAAGTTATACCAGGATCCCTCGTGGAATAGTGGATAGTGTCCCTGCCTTGAACAAGAGAAGTCCGGGTTCGATCCTAATAATATGGTAGGCAATTGGTAATTATACTTTCATGATTTCCTAAACCATATCTGCAACGGCGGACGTCGGAGATGTCATGTATCAGTGTCACGTTTCAGTGCTTCAACTTCAGAACCTAAGAATGAAGGAGACTGCAAGAGACCATAAGGCCTATATTAGGCAGTCCCATGCCCATGGCCACCTGTCATCCTCACCCATAAAGGTGTCTAACCGTTTGTTAAAACAACTTGTAGTTTCAGCGCTAATTACATGATTGCTAAGTCTATTCCATTCGTTGACCACTCCATTGGTAAACTAGTTCTTGCCCGTTTCCTTCTTAAATCTAAATTTGTCCAATTTAAATCCATTACTACGAGTCCTGCCCTGTTGTCTTAATATGGTGACCTTTTTGCGCCACCCTTGTTAAAGCCTTTGATCCACTTGAACACCTCTATTAGATCACCCCGCACTCTGCGTCTTTCCAGAGAGTGTAAATTAAGGTGCCTAAGCCTCTCTTCGCATGGTAAATTTCTGTGCCCATGTATTAGTATGATCGAGCTGATTACACTAGTTTCAGACTCCTTTTATTCCTAACAACAGCCATCCCTCGACATGCACCACATGCACTTGGTACTATCTATACAACCTTACCATGTTCTATGCTAACAAAGACATCAAACTGTAAACGTTGCTCTAAGCCCACGGAAGCATCCACATGGAGAATTCACATGGACACCAAAATACTACATAGTGATTGAGTAATTAGACACTCCGTCACAACACAAGAAACAAGAGAGTCTACAACAAAGGAAGCACGACATTTGAACGTTTTTCACGAACTGCGCGTGGGACTCGAATAAGCTCTGCACGATCAAGCACGCGCGGGGACAAGGAGAGCGAGGTCTGTGGAGAATATCGATTGTTTTCATACAAGCGGCGCCTGGGGGTGGGAGTGGAGCAAAAGCAACGCAGCTGCAAGGAAGTCGAGTGGAGTAAACATGGAAAGGACTATGTTATCAAGAGTGTCTCATAAGCGTTCAGTATTAACGTCAACTTGCACAAATTTTGTACTGAATGGTTTGCAGTATTTAGGAATCTTCAATGATAAGAACATAGAAATGGAGGAGACTGCAAGAGACCATAAGGCCAACACTAGACAGTTCCATATCCTTTATCACCTTTAATCCCTATCCATAACGTTATCGAACCTTATATTAAAGCAACCAATTATTTCAGTGCTCACTACATTGTTACTAATTCTATTCCATTCATTAACCTCTCTGTTAGTAAACCAGTTCCTACCTATTTCCTTCTTAAACCTAAATTTGTCCAATTGAAGCCCATTATTACGAGTCCTACACTGCTGTCTTAATATGATGACCTTGCCTACATCACTCTTGTTAAAGCCCTTGACCCATTGGAATACTTCGTCTTTCCAGAGAGTGTAAGTTAAAGTGCCCAAGCCTGTCTTCGCATGGTAACTTTCTAAGCCTTTGTATCATTTGGGTCATCCTCCTATGTACTGATTCCAGTGGATTAATATCCATTCTGCAGGACAGACCAAAACTGTACCGCAGAGTGAAGGATGGGTCTATCTCCAGATAGAGTTTAACAATTATATTCCTGGCATTAATGTACCGTCTCCAAGATTTAAGGTTCGGACTCACTAACACTCATAATTCCTTTTTTTCACTCAGTTTTCTTTAATATGGTATTATCTAAGCTATACCTAATAGCTGGGTTGTGCAATCCTACGTTTAACACTGCATTTTGAGATATTGAAGTCCATTTGCCATTTCACCGACCATGCAGACAATTTATCAAGATCCTACGGCAGTACCCCCAGCATCTTCCCCCGACTTAACATCACTATTAATCCCATTCCCCAAGTCGTTTGTATACATAATGAACAATAAGGGACCCAAAACCAAGCCCTGGAGAACGCCACTAGTAACACTACCCGATTCTGATATGCAGTATAAAGATCAACAAGTCAAGCTATGGGAAAGATGATGTAATGTAGTAACTAAGTGCCCTGTTGGTTATGGTACATTATGTTTCTGAAAAAAAAAACCAGTGGGATGCCATTTAGCAGTGCTACAATCCAAATAGAGACATTTTAATGAATGGGTTTGTTTTAAGTTGAAAAAGGTTAAAAAAAAAAAAAAAAAAAATCAGACATAGTAGTAGCCCAGACTACCTAATCAGTCAATCTTGTCCAGAGACCGATTTCTTTAGAAGTTATACTTCCACACATGATCGATCATAATTCCGTTCCTATAGTCTGTGCGTTCCAAGGAGTCCGTTCAGGGTGCGGCATACATCGTAGTTTACTATTAACCATCTCCCAAATCAACCGTAGTACATGCCTCTCTCTTATTTCCAATCAACATGGTATTTGAAATCATTATTCATTTTATTCTGTACGTAGTAAAATAAGCTGTATAGTACAATGTGTATCCTTTTCTAGGATTGTAACAGCTATTTGAATAAATTTTGTGACACGTGACAACAGCGCTTTCTCCCTCCCACGTTGCCACGCCGAGGAGGTGTTAGAGGCGAGACAGGTGGGGTGGGGTGGGGTGTGGGTATTCGTTGTTATAATCATAAAAAGTTATACTCATTGTACTATAAAGCTTCCTTTACTATATACAGACTATTAAAAAAAATTCAAATAGCACATAGATAGGAAATAAGAGAAAGGGGCTAAGGTTGTTTTGGCAAAATAGCTAGTAACAAATAAGGAAGAACGCTGACAGAAGGGCGTTGGATGGGTGGAAGAAGCCTTTTGGTATATAGCAAAACTAGCAAACCTTCCGATTTGACCCTAAGTGCATATGTGGATCTAGATTAACCGTCAAGATTTTTTCAATTAACGTTCGCATGTCTGAATTTAAATTTAGTCTCACCTGCAGTATGGAGGAAAATGGTAAACATTACGATTGAAAATGGGGTTTGCTATAATCTATTCATTCTAACTTCGCAGAGATTTAAGTTTGTAAAATGTGTTTTTCGTCAGATTAATAGTCTTAGTAAAATACACACATTACAAATAAGGTGATACAAAATTGGGAAATAGATCTTAGAATAAGGCAACCATTCAGCATAGCCATCGAAAAATTCTTTGACCCCACCAAAAAATAAATAAACAAAATTAAATATTTAAAATAAATTAAGGAACTACTCACCAGTGCTTAAGTAGTAAATTTTCTGTCGAATCTATCCTTATTTGAACAACGAATACAAAAACTTTTCCATAATGCACCACATTTCCTTGTCGAATCTGTTGATTAAATGATAAGTCTTAACAATTCCTGTAGCTGCAACTTACGAGTTGTCTGTTAGTTTTTAACAGCCTATTTTCATTATGTACGCTTTAACAACATCTAAATGATTAATTATGTGCTTAATAAACTGTCAATCCCAAAGAAAGGAAAATAATAATAATTCTAGTGTTATTCAGTTCGTATATATATATATATATATATATATATATATATATATATATATATATATATATATATATATATATATATATATATATATGCTTTCGACATTCACTTGTATTAGAATGACGATTTCCAAACGTACAGCTTCGTAAAAAAAATGGCTGTCGTTCTCCCTTCCACATCACTTCGTTCTGTAAATTCAACTTTATTTTGTTGACTCAGATAAAACCCTAGAAACGCTCGTCTTACCACTTCACTCATTGTTTATGTGATGACATCATTAATTCAATTACTAACCGGCAGAAAGGGGGATCAATGATAATACTCGTATACCGACGGGTCGTTTAGTTTAAACAAAATGGCAAAGTAGTTTATGTTGATTATTCATTCAGTAAAAACGTCTTCATCATATAACTACATGTGACATCAATTATGCACACCCACCTCAGGTGACATATATCAAGGAGTTCGACCACCTAGTCCTGAACTCGCAAATATACACGCAACCAACATGTGCATGTTCAGTGCGTTTGTATCGTTGATCCATTTACGTTTACACAGTAACGATATTCACCGGCCACTTGCTACACAGGGTCACAGAAAACTTGTCCTTGCTCGAGGCAAAATCTTATTTTTACTTAAAAAACAAACATTTTGCCAATTAAAAAATAAATAAATAAATAAATAAAAAATAAATTGGCGACACTTATCACAGCGGCAGAAGTAAACACAAATGTTTTCACGCCAGTCAGAACCAATCACAGTTTACCACCGTTTATATTACTGTTACATCTTGGGAGTTTTATTAGGAATATAACGAGACTGTAAATATACACTTATGGAGCTGACAGCTTCATGTTAAAACACACGCAAAAATACTGTTTTGGCACAGTAAAAGATTCTTGGGAACAAAAGTATTGGCATTCTGATCTGAACAAGTTGGCGTCAACATTGGAATGTTCAGTATGACGTCACGAGTGACTCGGATAATCGGTTTGTATTTGTTTGATAAGTGTATATCTATTTTGCTACAGTGACGTAAAACCATATATCTTACCCCGCTTAACGTAAGACGTTCATGTTCAACTCGAGAAATGTCACCTTGAATTAGTACTGTATAATCTTCTACTAGCAGTATCACAATCACTGCTGGCTAACCAATGACAAAAATTGGGTATATTTTTTAGAAGTACACACCCATGCGATATAGCATTAAGAACTTAAATATTTAT
This sequence comes from Oratosquilla oratoria, assembly GCF_046742065.1. NCBI lineage: Eukaryota > Metazoa > Arthropoda > Malacostraca > Stomatopoda > Squillidae > Oratosquilla > Oratosquilla oratoria. Next base: position 588,577 of record NW_027467752.1, read on the forward strand.
TTTGTACTTTATAATCCATCAACGTAAAATACGTTTATCTTGGCGGAAATCAATAACGAAAAACGTTGCTAAAAGCTATACACAAATGAATGAAGTCGCGTAAACTCCTTTAGACGCCATCTTTGTTTTGATAGTTTCGGAGGCGACGACCCTGATGACCTCTAAAATTACAGGTATCGCATTACAAAATGCAGGTTAGGTTAGGTTAAGATAGACGAATTCATCATACTTTAATTTCTTCAATTTCCGCATTTACCGAAACAGAGATGGCGGCCACGTTTGTCTGTGTATCGTCTATAACAACTTTTACTGTTATTTATTTCCGCCAAGAATAACATATATCATGTTGATGTATTATAATTTACAAGATCAGCATTTAATTTTCTATTGCTATATTGCGTAAGTGTAAAGTTCTAAAAAATTACCCTTTCTTATACTGGCAGTGAAAGTGTTAAATCAGATAGGAAAAAAAATCGAAAGTAGTTGGACTTGCCAACTGAGCTTGTTATCACGATACAACAAGTTGCATTACTTATAAGAACCAAGGAAGAACATAATTTTCACCACGCTTGAACATCAACACCAACGTACTTTACAGGCAATTAAGACTAGTATCGCTGCCATTTCCGTTTGTCAATTCCATTTATTTCACACAACCCATTGAAGAAATTTTTTAAAGTTATTCTATTTTTAATTTAATTATAAAAGACAAAGAGAAGGGTTCAATTATTTCCGGACAAATGGAAGTTAGCCTTATTGTGGGATTACGTCGATACCCATAATGCATTGCAGCCGTGCTCCATTTAATACAGTATGTTTATTTCTGCACTACTGAGTTTTTATATAGACATAACCACCATGTGAATAAGATGATAGCTACGGCACTAATCAAGGGAAATATATGTCACACTATCTTAAATTAATGTAAATATATTATTACTTACATTATAAGTTCTCTTGTGCTTTGCCAAGCAACCAAACACAGCGCCTTACAGATAGTAATCCCACAGCGCATGCGCTGGTTCTGCAGTGTCTCCACCTCTCAGGCGCGTGTTATGGACCGACCAATGATAATCGCGTTTCTATCGTGCTCCATTTCGTTCAATATTCTAATTTCAGCACTCCTGAGGTTTTTATTGAATTCACTACCACGAAAATAAAAAAAAATTGACATTAAACCAGGGAAATATGTCCCCGCAATATTCCAAGTCAATATAATACATAAACTTGTGATTTTGAGGTCGTGCGATTAGGTTGCTTGGTGCTGGTTTTCTTGTTCACTTTTGTTTCTGTGGTAAGGTAAGCTTGTTAGGTAAGGTTATGTTAAATAAAGTAACCCAGTAACTTCCCCTAACAGCCTAACCTAATGTAACCTACCCTGCTTGGTGGAGGTTTTCTTGTTCACTTTTGTTTCTGCGGTAAGGTAAGGTTATTAGGTAAAGTTACGTTAAATAAATTAACCCAGTAACTTGCCCTAACAGCCTAACCTAATGTAACCTATCCTATGTATTTTCAAAACGCGCATTTATAATAATAAAAAAAAAGATAATAGTCATTGGCTTGGATTTAAAAAATATGCTGTTCACCTTCGAATATCAGATATTGGTTCTATTTTCCTCCTAACACACATTTCTTATAGATTTGAAAAAATAACAGACGTTGGCTGAGTTTTCCGAAAAATGTATATATACGAGTGTGTGTATATGTATATATATATATATATATATATATGTGTGTGTGTGTGTGTGTGTGTGTGTGTGTGTGTGTGTGTGTGTGTGTGTGTGTGTGTGTGTGTGTGTGTGTGTGTGTGTGTGTGTAAGAAAGCGTCACGTAATTCCCCACTCAAAAACTTTATCCCCCCCCCTCAAACATTTCCCCTAGACCAGGGGTTACCAAACTGCGGGTCACGACCCCGAAAAGGGTCATGAGCCTTTATCTGGGGGTCACAGAGGGTCCAACTGCATGCATGTACATTCAGCCACACAGACCCTCGTATTGATTTGCTTGTATAAAAAAAGAAAATACATCCTTCCCATTAAAATATATTATCAGATTAATCCTTGTTAGTAAACACTGATAAACAATAACATATATAATTTATTATTTCTCTTTCTCTGCTGTGATTAATAATGTATTTACGATATTAAGAATGAATACGTTTTCAGAAGCCTTATAAAGGTGGGGGTCATGGTAGGTTTGGTAATACTGAAAGGGGTCACGTATTGGAAATGTTTGGGAAACGCTGCCCCTAGACAGTGCGATGTGAGGAAGAAGGCCACTCAAATATGGCGGAATCCGCCATGACCCGCCATTGCCGCCGAACTTGCGCATTCGTTACATAACGGCGGCGACATTAGTTTAATTTCTTTTCAGGGAGAAGAGAATTCTGCCAATGTGTTTCTTATGCGTGTTGTTAAAGGCAAGTAAATGGGATGGAATGAGTAGACCAGGAATCCTTCATTCTGTATTTTGATTTTATGGAAATTCAGAAATAATATTTGGTAACATGGGTAAAAGAGGATCAGAGGCATTGTGGGTAAATGTCCAACTGCATAAGGTATTCGATCCTTTAAATTGGTGGCGTGAATTGTGTATGGAGGTACTAATGTTTGTATAAGAAAGTAAGTTGGAGAAAAGGTGAGTTTGGATATTCTAACGAGTGAAAAGAAGTTAAAGGTGATTGGGAATTAAAGAAAATAGGTCAGAGGGTGACACAACATGAAATGTGATTGCCTTTTTAAATAGAGCGATGAAGGATTGCTGGTCAAACTAATGAATAAACGGATTGTATTTATAATAGTGAAAATAGGCGATGTTATTGTGTGCATAGGACCAGGAGTCTTTGGAGGAAGAACACTTTTTTGGGTGGCGCTGAGCAAAAAATATTTAATCCTTTGAAATGGAAAAGAAAGTCATGGTGTTGGGAGATATGAGTGCTAAAGAAGGTAATGAGCGCATCAAGGGAGTGACTGGCTGCTTTCGGGTGTCTGACTTGTGTGAAAACCGAAGAGGTTTGGACAAGCAAGGAACATGGCTGCTGGAAGAAGTCATCCGAAAGGGAAATGATCCAGGTATCCAAAATGGTGTGTGTGTGTGTGTGTGTGTGTGTATTCACCTCGGATCTGCTGCAGTCTCTGTCGAGACAGCCAGACACCACCCTACGGCAGTGAGCTCAGAGCTCATTATTTGCCCATCTCTGGGTAGGTCTGAGACCACTCACACACCACACACGTGTGTGTGTGTGTGTGTGTGTGTGTGCGCGCGTTATCATTTGGGGAAAAGAACTTAATAAATATGGTTGATTTATGTCGAAGTCGAATAAAATGTTTGTTTCATCTGTGTTTGCATATTCAAAATGTTTTCCTTTCTCATCATTTTTCCTCAGTACTATGAGGACTTGCATTTGAATAATTTATGGGGCGGTATACAATCACAGGAGTTAATATCGGGGGATATCACCAGACCTCTGGACGCGTTACCGCCAGACAGGTAGTGCGTTACCGCCGGGACAGTTAGTGCGTTACCGAAAATCTGCGTATAGATACTGCGTACATACACAGTAACCCGGACCGCTCTAAGGAAATCAAAATCGATAACGCATTGACGGAAATGCACCCCAGATTTTTCGGTAACGCACTACCTGTCCGGCGGTAACGCGCCCAGCTCTGGATATAAGAAGCAACAACGAAAGAGATGGTTTAAGAGACATGTGATATGAGATGGGTTGGACAGGGCAGGATGAATCGACTGAATGAACAATGTCTATAATAATAATAATAATAATAATAATAATAATAATAATAATAATAATAATAATAATAATAATAACACATATACCATACATATACCAAAGGATTTTCCCCCTTACACGGGGGGTAGCCAAAAAGAAAAAGGCATAGAAACCACTCCCACCCATTTCATTTCCTATATATTCCACTCCCCTCCACCCTCCCCCCACCCCTCTCATCCCGGCACCTCCTGGATGACGGTCATCCCTGCATCTTGTCCACCGCCCTGGGTCAGAAGCAGTGTCGTAAGACACAGCACATCCACAGCAAGGCCGCTTCATAAATTCGGCGACCCCCCCTCTCCGTCCCCTCACACAGAAAAGGAGAAGACGGGGAGAAATCCCTTCGGGCTGCGTCAACCTACTTCTCATATACACTCCCCCACCCCCATCCCCCACCCACTCCCCCTCATGCATCACAGCATCATCTATACACAACCCTTCTCCATTCACCCCTATCTTCTGTCCTCTCCCGTCCTTCCTCCACAGACATTCATCTCTTTTGTAATGCCCCTTCCACCCCATCCATCCATCTCATCCTAGGGCGCTTCATATATTTTCAATAATAATAATAATAATAATAATAATAATAATAATAATAATAATAATAATAATAATAATAATAATAATAATAATAATAATAATAATAATAATTAATAAAGTAAAGACAATTGGTTCTGAAAAAAGACCTGGGAGTAATTATCACAGAAGACATGTCTCCTGATGAGCAGATAAATAAAATTGTCTGAGAAACTTACAACTTGCTAAGATCAGTAAAGGTAGCCTTTACCTACTTGGACGAAGAAACGGTGAAGAAAATACTAGTCACACTGATAAGGCAAAGAATGGAGTATACAGCGACACTATGGACACCAAGTACAAAAAAAAAATATCAGGAAAATTGAATTGAAAGAATCCAAAGAGCAACTACAAAGATGGCCCCAACACTTTCAAAACTGTCGTATGAGGAAAGATTGTCAAAAATGGAATTACCTACTCTGGAACAAAGAGAAAGAGATGACCTATTGACCCTTTATATAATCATGAGAGGCATGGAAGTCCTTGATAGAGAAGACTTAATTGGGATAAGAGGACATGAAAAGAAACTCAAAAAGAACAGTTATAGAAGGGAACTGAAAAAGAACAGCTTTCCACACAGAGTGGTGGATGTCTGGAACAAACTGGACAAAACAATAGTGTGTGCAAACACAATACATGAATCTAAGAGCAAACTAGATACTACGAGATACAAAGACGGTACACCACGAGCGTAGCTTCCTTTCCCGTAAGATACAACTATGTAAACACACACACACACACACACACACACGGTAAACTGAAACAGAAGGAAGGAGTCAGCAAGTTAGAAGTAGGAAAGGTCTATGAATATGCATCAGATGAAATGATTACTAACAATTCCCAATCAATTGTCATTAAAGTACATTACTTCGTCAGGGAGAAGGAGAGAAGTAGGAATGCTGGATATAAATATGGAAGAGAAAGAAAGACATAATCTCATATGTGGATCTGGATGGCTATTTTGGTTGGGAAGAGGGAACAAATAAAGGGGGGTTCCATTTCCCCCCAAAAAAGTTACATTATATTGGCGCCCTTTTGCAATTCCTTCCATCTGTTTCAATATGGTGACCGTATGGACGCACAAGGTTCACAAGAGTTCACAAGCTGAATACAAATTGTTACGCAACTAAACACAGGGCAAAGGACGCATATTGATCACACGTGGGGCTAGAAGTGTTGTCCCGTACGGGAAGGTGCAGAGGTAGCTTGTAGTGAAAGCACGCGGCCGCTGGGATTGGAACCCACGCCACGTCGGCGCTGAGTCCAGCGCTCTACCGACTGACCTAAAGACCGGTCCTCAAGTTGGTCGATAGTAGTGAGGTTGGTGATTGTGGTGGTGGCGTTACCTCTGCACCTTCCGGTGCGCATATGATCCAGTGTGCGTCCTTTGCCGCAAGTGCATTCTGTTTGTGAATGCTTGCGAACCTTATACGGCCATCATATTGAAATAAATGGAAAAAATTACAGAGGAGCACCAACATACCTCTTGAGGGGTCATCACCCCTAACGCCCTTCTCCTAAGTTAGATACTTATGAAATGCAGAGAACAACTGACGGGTAAGATTCTCAGGTTAATCTTTTTTTCACTAGAAAAAGGAATAGTGCTTCGTGGTTGCACAAAAGGCTAATGTGGTACTAAGCCATATATGAAGAAGTAAGAAGAAACCTCGGAATGACAACAGTGTATGAGAGCATTGAGAGGAGATGAGGTCTTGGAGGACAACTGATTTGATCTAAAAAATGGAAAAACCTTGTGTCTCAAATCTGTCAATATTAAAGACAGTTAATATACTACATTGTGTGTAGCTAGATCTGGAGATAGTTTCTGACATAGGAAATGGGAGAATATTGAGGGATTAACTGGTAATCTATTGCAATAGATGAGGGAGTTTCCTTGGGGAAAAATGAAATGTAAGAACAACAGTGAAATATAGGTTGTCAGAGTGGAACCAGCGGAATCCTACAAAGATCTGTAAATGATAGAATGGAAAGAACGATAGACTACATCAATATGTTTGCTGGAGATGCAAATATCACGAGAGTAGAGTATGAAGATGATTCCAAAATGTTACAAAAATATCTAGACAGAATTCACAACTGGAGTCAAAGGTAGAAATTCGTTTGTAATACTGAAATATGTAAAGTTCTTTGAAGGAGAGAAGTGGAGGGGCGTGAATTTAATAAAAAAAATTCAGGAATTTAGGAGTAAAAAGGCCTCAGGGCCAGATGGGATCTCAAACTGGATAATGAAGTAATGGAAAGAGGAATTGATAGACAAAATACACAAACTGAATGTATGTTCATTGGAATAGGGAGTGGTGCCACATAACTGGAAATCGGCAAATGCAGTACCAAATTTGAAGGAAGGAAGCAAGAGGAAATTTTTGAATTGTAAACCAATGTCCTTAGCCTGCACGATAACCAAGATAGGTGGATCAATCACACGAAGGAAAGGGAAATCCTAGTTGACAAGTACGTCAGATTCAGAGAAGGCCATGTATAATCAACCTGGATTTTTTTCGGGAGTTGCAATTAATACGCTACTAAAAAAACAGGGTAGAATGTGTATATTGGAATCTGGAAAGGTCGTCGACAAGGTGTGCATGAAAGAATAATATGAACATTGGAAAAAAAATTGAGACATTAAAGGAAGCATACTGGAATAGGTGGATCATTTCTTAAATGACAGGCACATGTGAATCGTACCAGAGAGTGAATGGATGGATTAGAAAGAAGTGACTAGTGGGGTGCCTCAGGTCTTGGCACTAACACCAGTAATATCCTTGTTGTATATTAGAGATATAATGAATGGTATAGGTAGCTCCACCAACTCATTTGCTGGTGAAACCAAGATCATGAAAAGAATGAAAAGTGAAGAAAATTGTAAAGTACTACAAGATCTAGATAAGGTCTATGAGTGGAACCTAGAGTGGAAGATGAAATTCAGCGCAAGGAAATGCCAAATCTTGGTAATGGACCAAAGTAAAAAAGAAGCTATTATGAAGTTAAACAATGTGAGATAAAATACTCACAAAAGCAAAGAAGGAAAGGATTTAGGAATATTAATTAGGGATAATCTGTCGAAGGAAGGTAATATAAAATCTACTGTAAAGAGAATAACGGGAGAGAGACATAAGCTATTTACAAACAACAATGTCATTACATTGAATTGATCAGGATATGACGAAGAAAATGGTCGAAAACCTGGTCCACCGTAGACTGGAATACGCACCTTTAGTGTGGTCACCACAAAGAAGAAATATATATAAAAAAGAAAGAATACAAACACTGGTAACTAGATTGATACTCAGCTTAGCTGATCATCATCATCATGATGCCATTATATCTCACCGCGCCATTCCTGTATCCATTGAAGAACGTATCATTTACTTCCTTTATGTCTTGGTGCGAGGCTGTGGGTCCCCAAGGAGGATGTGGTCCACGGTCTGGGGTGTTTTGTCACAGGGACACCTTACAAAAGTCCACACTTGTGGAGGTTGTTTCCAATTGTGCCCACGTTGGCTCTTGCTCTGTTAAGAGTTACCCAAGCTTACCTGATAAAATATGAGGAGAGATCGGAGGAACTGGGAGTGCCCACACTGGGGGAAGTAAAGCGAGATAGGTGATATGACAGCTCTCTTCAGATCGGAAAAACGAACAGAAAGAGAAAAGAAAAGAAAAGAGGATCTGTTAGTATGACATGAAAGAACTTCAAGACAACATAGGGAAAAATCAACGTTGGAAAGGTAGCGTGCCGAATTAAAGATTTTGTTTTGTTTTCTTTATATTTCCAACATAATATAATTTAGTCACAAGCCCTGGGTCCACCCATACTTTATCTGTGGCCCTCTCTTTCTGTTTCCTCTCTCTTGTCTGTCCGATGATTAAGTAGACTCATTGATTTACCCATTTCTATATGTTCTATTCTTTCTACGTTCTAACTGACTTTTTACATTCTTTGTCACCATTGTCTTTATTATAACATGATCTAAGATACTTAATTTCTGATTAGTTCATCTGACCTTTGGTATACTTTATAATCAATTCTATTCTAACTTCTGATTTTGGCATTCTGAGTTCTGCGTCTTCCATGTTTGTATGTCATCATGGCTTATCGTCGTTTCGAGTGATTATCTGTGTCATCCGTCCCGATATGGCTCGTTCCTTCACATATTTCTTATCTCTGGGACCCATGTTTCTGAGTTCTGGCTACTGTTTTAATGCATTACAATACAGTATAATGCAATACAATATCAGGTTGACATATTGTTTGAAAAATATCGGGAAGCATATATTTCCACATATATGTGTCAAATTGTGGAACAAATTAGAAGAAACATGATAATGATTATTTTTAATGCAAAGTTTGATCAACAGAGATATGAAAAAGGGATTCCAGAAGCATATATATACTCTGTATATGCTGCAACCTAGTAACTCGGATGCGTCAATTTGTAAAAAAATCTTAGATTAGGAAGTAGATCAAACAAATGTAATGAGATAATTTAAGGCAAAATTTGGTCACGGGAAAAAGTCGGGACCCTCCGAACGTAGCTCCTTACTAAACAATTAGGTAGATACACACACACACACACACACACACACACACACACACACACACACACACACGCACGCACACGCACACGCACACACACACACACACACACACACACACACACGACAATCGAAGTGACAGCGAAGTTTGGAACTTCGGGAAAAACTTCAAATTTTGTGGATCTCAACGACGAGGGAGTACCTGTGTTGTATTAGTAGGGAAAGGGAAAGGTCGTGGTGTAGTGGGAAGGTGAAGAAAAAGGAGAAGGGGAGGGATTACAAAGTGCCACACCAGAGACTACTAAATAAAATCAAAGCCCATGGCATAGGAGGAAAAGTGTTAGAATGGATTAGAGCTTAGATTAGTAACAGAAAACAGCGGGTCACCATAAATGGAATAAAATCTAGGTGGGGCAATGTTACTAGCGGGGTCCCCCAGGGCTCGGTTTTGGGTCCCTTATTGTTCATTATGTATATAAACGACTTAGACGATGGGTTAAATAGTGATGTTAGTAAGTTTGCGGACGACACTAAAATAGGACGCCTAATTAGGTCAGGAGAAGACGCCCAGATTCTGCAGGATGATCTTAATAAACTGTTAACATGGTCGGTGAAATGGCAATTGAACTTCAATATCTCTAAGTGTAGCGTGTTAAACGTAGGGCTACACAACCCCAAAAATAGATACAACTTAGATGACACGTTTTTAGAAAAATCTGAGTGCGAGAGGGACTTGGGAGTTCTGGTGAGTCCGGACCTTAAAACCAGGAAGCAGTGCATTAGCGCCAGAAATAAAGCAAACAGAGCATTAGGCTTCATTGCTAGGACGGTAACAAATAGAAGTGCAGAGGTAATTATTAAACTCTATCTAGCGATAGTTAGACCCATCCTTGACTATGCGGTACAGTTTTGGTCCCCGTCCTACAGAATGGACATAAATTCACTAGAATCAGTACAGAGAAGAATGACCAAAATGATACAAGGACTCGGAAATTTGCCTTACGAAGAGAGGCTTAGGCACCTAAACTTACACTCTCTGGAAAGACGCAGAGTGCGGGGTGATCTAATAGAGGTGTTCAAGTGGATCAAAGGCTATAACAAGGGTGATGCAAACAAGGTCATCATAATAAAACAACAGGGCAGGACTCGCAGTAATGGGTATAAACTGGACAAATTTAGATTTAAGAAGGAAATAGGCAAGAATTGGTTTACAAATAGGGTGGTCGATGAATGGAATAAACTTAGTAACCACGTAGTAAGCGCTGAAACTATCAGTTGTTTTAAAAAACGATTAGACAACTTTATGGATGGGGACGACAGGTGGTGATGGATACGGAGCTGCCTAGTGTAGGCCATATGGTCTTTTGCAGTCTCCTTTATTTCTTATGTTCTTATGTTCTTATTACTGAGGAAAATGGAAGGAAATACGGAAGGGGACGAACGGGCCCCGGAAGCCAGAAGTAATGTCAACAAAAGATGCGCAGACGATAGAGGTAAAATCGAAGAGATTAGTAAAAATGTAAAAATCAGAAATATAGATAAGAGCAGCGCAATGGAAGGTGAAGATAATTATTTCTATGGATTTAATGAGGGAGGAGATGATAACCTCCCCCGATTAACAAGTCTAGAGGAAAAACTAGAGAAAATGAACGAACAGTGGGAGGTCAGGTTCAGTCAACTTACACGGATTACACAAAGAGTTGATAAATTGGAAGAACTAAAGAAGGAGAACCAAAACCCAAATAAAGAAATAGAAGAATAAAAAAGAAGTAGAGGATGAGAATGAGGAATTAAAGAAGAAAAATAGAAAGAATAAAGAGTCCATAGCAAAAGAGGTACAGGGTTGGAGAAAAGTCCATGAGAAAAAAAAAAAAAATAGATAGATAAATAAATAAATAAATAAATAAAATAAAATAAAATAAATTGAATTTAGAGATATAGTAAAATAACAGATGAAAGAACAAACTAAGGACACAGTTATCAAAGTGATGAGGGAGGAGAATATAGTAAGAGACTTAGCGGATAAAAAGAAATGTATAATTATATTAGGGATGGAAGATAAGCATAATCCAAATAGGACTACAAGAGTAAAGGAGGAGAAGAAAAAAATAAACAAGATATTAAAAGTAGTTCAAGAAGATGAACAAGAAACAGAGAGAGAAATTGAATAAATATATAGACTAGGGAAATACAATATAGATACGACCAGACCAATTAAGGTTAAATTCGGGTCACAAACGACAGCAGAGAACATTTTGGCAAAAACAGGGAAACTAGCAAAAAGTTATCTATATAAACATGTATGGATAGAGAGGTAAATAAAGAGGAAAAAGAGAATGAGAAAACAGAAAGAATAGAAGCTGAATAAAAAAACAAGAACAGAACAGAGTCAGACAAAGAGAAATTCTATTGGAGAGTAGTGGATATGAATGTGAGGAAATGGTTCATAGCAGAGAAAAATGGAAAGGAAACAGAAAACAGGATGGAGGTAGCAGGAAATTAAAAGTGTCTTACACAAATATAGATGGCTTAATAACAGGCTTAAATGAACTGAATGATTACCTGAAAAAAAAACCGGACATAATGGGAATTGTAGGGACAATATTGAAAGGTCCAACAGTATAGGACATGGTGCATATAATTACTGGATTAGAAACATAGTGGTAAAACAAGGGTGTGGAGTTATGTTCCTGATTAAGAAGGATATAAATATGAGGAATGTCACATATGGAAAGAATAGAGTAGAGATGATTATGATGGAAGTGGAAGACAGAGATAGGAAGAGTAGGAAGTTTGTGGTAAATTATGTGCCTCCTAAAACGGTTTCGTGGGAAGAGAAAGAACACAAAAATTTGTTAGAAGACACAAGGATAACACTAAATAAGATGGAGGAAAAATTGTCATAATGGGTGACTTTAATTGTAAAGAAATCTGTTGGAAAGAGATGACAGTGAAGGGTGGAGACGATCTATGGGGAAATGTACTACTTGATATGATTATAGAACATACAATGACGCAATGGATGCAAGAAAATACTAGGTAAGAAATGAGGAAGAACCATCCAGACTGGACCTAGTAATCACATTCGAACCTGAAATAGTGGACAAGATTGAAAATAAGACACCAATACGTTAAAGTGACCACATATTGGTTGAACTGGAACCAAATGAGGAAAAATACATGAAAAAACGAACAATATAGAAAGGAAAGATTGATGTATGGATTTTTTTCATAAAATAAGAGAATTCTTTTAAGAAGCAGACTGCGAAAGGATACACAAGGAGGAAACAACAGTAGAAGAGAAATGGAATATTTTTGACAACAATTATAAAGAAGGAGTGGAAAAGTATGTTACAAGGCAAAAACAAGAAAAAGTATATATAAAATGTTGGTACAACAAAATATGTAGGGAGTTAAAAGACAAAAATTATAAAGCTTGGATAAAATGGAAGAAAGACAAAAGACCTGAAAAATGGAAAATATATACCAGTTATAGAAATGAATATGTACAAGTGTGCACAGAAGAAAAGAGAAAATACGAAAACGATGTTATACAAAAATGTAAAGATCAACCAAAACTGTTTTATAGATTTGTAAACAACAAACTGAAAAACAAACAAGAATTAGAGAACCTACGACAAGGAGTTGAATACACAGAGGAAATAGAAATGGCAGAAATTATGAACAAGTATTTCAAATCGGTGTTTACGAGGGAGAGCATACGACTTAGAGATGTCGAGTGGGAGGAGATAGTTCCCCCTATGTAAGAGATGGAAGTAATAATGAATCACTTGAGCAATCTCGATGTCAGAAAATCGCATGGACCAGATGAAATGGCAAACTGGATTTTGAGAGAATGCAGGAACGAACTAACAGACAAAATACATAGTCAAATAAGCAGTTCATTGATAGAAGGAAAAGTTCCAGAAGATTAGAAAAGAGCAAATATAGTACCAATATATAAAGGGGGAAACAAGGAAGACCCTACTAACTATAGACCGGTCTCTCTTACAAGTACGATAGCAAAAATTTGTGAAAGAGTTGTCAAAATTAGATGGGTAAGGCATTTGGAAAAAAAAGTACTAAATCCAAGGCAACTTGGATTTAGACAAGGACGATCATGCGTCACAAAATTAATGTGTTTCTATTCAAGGCTAATAGATGTAACACAAGAAAGAGATGGATGGGCTGATTGTGCATTTCTAGACCTGAAAAAATGTTTTGATAAGGTGCCACATAAGAAATTGCTAAAGAAATTAGAAACTGCAGGAGGAATGCAGGGCAAACTGCTGAAGTGGATGGAAGACTTCTTGCATGGAAGAAAAATGAGAGCGGTGATAAGAGACAAACATCCTAATTGGGATGAAGTGATTAGTGGAGTTCCGCAAGGAACAGTTCTGGCCCCAATAATATTTGCTATATATATATTAATGATATGGATAAATGAATTGAACGTTATATGAGCTTCTTTGCAGATGATACAAAATTGCTGAAAAAGTGAACACTGTAGAAGATTGTGAGTCGCTGCAAAGTGATCTCAATAAAGTATGGGAATGGAGTAGGAAGTGGGAGATGGAATTCAATATTAAGAAGTGTAGTATAATGGAATTTGGAAGAAGCAAAAAAAGAATAGTGAGATAATATAAATTGGGAGAGGAAGAAATTAAAAAAGTAGAAAATGAGAAGGACCTGGGAATCATTATTATGAATAATGTGTCCCCTGAGAAACATATAAACAAAATTTTTGGAGAAACTTATACTTTATTGAGAACAATCAAAGTGGCATTTACATACCTGGACGAAGAAATGGTGAAGAAAATACTAGTCACTTTGATAAGACCAAGATTGGAGTATGCAGCGACGACGTGGTCACCAAGTACAAAATATGTATAACAAAACTTAAAAGAATTTAAAGAGCAATTACAAAATTGGCACCAACACTCTCAGATCTATCATATGAGGAGAGACTAGCAAAACTTGAGCTACATACATTAGAACAAAGAAGAGAGAGAGGAGACTTGATAATTATATATAGAATCATGAAAGGCATAGAAACTATCGGTAGAGAGGATCTAATAAAATGGGATAGTAGAGATACAAGAGGACACGGAAAGAAAATCAAGAAAGACAGTTATAGAAGAGACCTGAAAAAGAACAGTTTTTCCCACAAGGTAATAGACGTTTGGAACAAGTTAGATGAAAATGTGGTGTGTGCAAAAACGATACACGAATTTAAAAACAGTCTGGATAAAACGAGATATGAAGACGGGACACCACAAGCATAGCTCCCCTTCCCGTAAAATACAACCAGGTAAAACTAGGTAAACACACACACACACACACACACACACACACACACACACACACACACACACACACACACACACACACACACACACACACACACACACACATTCGTCGGATAGACGGCGAAGATTGGAGTTCCGAAGAAAAAGTTAAATTTTCGTGGATCTCAACATCAAGGAAGTACCTTATTGTATTTACAGGGAAGGGGAAAGCTCGTGGTGTAGTGGGAAGGTGAGGAAAAAGGAGAAGGGGAGGGATTACTGAGGGAAATGGAAGGAAATGAGGAAGGGGAGGACTTGGTCCAGGAGGCCAGGCGTCTTGTAAACAAGCGAAGGACCGATGATTTTGGTGATGACGGGATTAACAAAAATGTAAAGATTAGAAATATAGATAAGAGCAGCACAATGGAAGGTGAGGATAATAATTTCCAGGAATTTGATGAGGGGGGGGGGCGATACCAACCTCCCCCGATTAGCAAGACTAGAGGAAAAACTTGAGAAAATGACCGAACATTGGGAGAGTAGGTTCGGTAAAATGGCAGAGATTGCGCAGAGAGTTGACAAATTGGAAGAATTAGAGAAGGTGAACAAAAACCTAACTAAAGAAATAGAAGAATTAAAAAGACAGTTAAAAGAAGTAAAAAATGAGAATGAGGAATTAAAGAAAAACAAAGAGAATAAAGAGTTCATAGCAAAAGAAGAACAGGGTTGGAAAAAAAATCCAAGAGAACAGTAAAGTTGCATTTACTGATATAATAAAACAGCAAATGAAAGAACAAACTGAAGACTCAGTTATTAAAGTAATGAGACAGAAGGAGAATATAGTATGAGACTTAGCAGACAAAAAGAAATGTATGATTATATTAGGAATGGAAGAGAAGTATAACCTTAATACTGTAGAACCACAAGAATCAAAGAGGAAAAAGGAAAAGTAAACAGTTTACTAGAATTAGTTCAGGAATATGAACCTGAAATCATGAAACAAATTGAAGAGATGTATAGACTAGAAAAATATAGTACAGATAAGACCAGACCAATTAAGATTAAATTCAGGTCACAAACGACAACAGAGAATATCTTAGCAAAAACTGGGAAACTAGCAAACAGTGAACAATATAAAAAGGTATGGATAAAAAGAGAAATTAATAAAGAGGAAAGAGAGGAGGAAAAAATGAAAAGACAAGAAGCTAAGGGAAAAAAACGAGAACAGAACAGAGACAGAAAAAGAGAAATTCTATTGGAGAGTAGTGAATATGAAAGTGAGGAGATGGACCATACCAGAGAAAAACAAAAGGGAAACAGAAAATACAATGGAAGTAGCAGAAAATTAAGAGTGTCTTACACAAATATAGATGGATTAATAACAGGATTGAATGAACTGAATGATTATCTGAAGGAAAAAGAACCGGACATAATGGGAATTGTAGAGACAAAATTAAAAGGTCCACTACCACCCAACAGTGTAGGACATGATGCATATAATTATTGGATTAGAAACAGAGAGACAAAACAAGGGGGTGGAGTTATGTTCCTGACTAAGAAAGATATAAACGTGAGGAGTGTCACATATGGAAAGAATACAGTAGAGATGATTATGATCGAAGTGGAAGACAGAGATAAGAAGAGCAGAAAGTTTGTGATAAATTATGTGCCTCCAAAAACAGCCTCGTGGGAAGAGAGTGAACATAAAAGTATGTTAGAAGACACAAGGATAACATTAAATAAGATAATGGAAGATGGAGGAAGAATAGTTATGATGGGCGACTTTAATTGCAAAGAAGTCTGCTGGGAAGAGATGACAGTAAAGGGTGGAGACGACTCATGGGGAAATGTTCTACTCGAGATGATTATTGACCATACAATTTCACAATGGATACAAAATGATGTATGATATATATATATATATATATATATATATATATATATATATATATATATATATATATACATTTATAAAATAAGAGAATTCTTTCAAAAAGAAAACTGGGAAGGAATATACAAAGAAGAAACAACAGTGGAAGAGAAATGGAACATTTTGACAAAAATTTATAAAAAAAAAAAAAAAAAAAGGAGTGGAGAAATATGTCCCAAGACAAAAACAAGAAAAAGAATATGTAAAGTGCCGGTACAACAAAAGTTGTAGGGAGTTAAAAGACAAAAGAGATAAAGACTGGACCAAATGGAAGACAAAAGACCTGAAAAATGGAAAATATATACTTGTTATAGAAATGAATATGTACAAGTGTGCAGAGAGAAAAAGAGAAAATATGAAAAAGATGTCATTGAAAAATGTAAAGATCAACCAAAACTATTTTACAGATTTGTAAACAACAAACTGAAAAACAAACAAGGTTTAGAGAAATTGAGACAAGGAGGAGTTGAATACACACAGAGGAAATAGAAATGGCGGAAATTATGAACAAGCATTTTAAATCAGTGTTTACAAGGGAGAACATACAACCTGGAGAGATTGAATGGAAAGAGAAAGTCCCCCCTATGAAAGAAATAGAAGTAACAAAGAATGAAATAATGAAACACTTGAGTAATCTTGATGTCAGAAAATCGCATGGACCAGATGAAATAGCAAACTGGATTTTGAAAGAATGCAGGAATGAACGGGCAGACAAAATACATAGCATAATAAACAGTTCCTTGAAAGAAGGAAAAGTTCCAGAAGATTGTAAAAAAACAACTATAGTACCTATATATAAAGGGGGAAATAAAGAAGACCCTACCAACTATAGACCAGTCTCTCTACCAAGTACAATAGCAAAAATTTGTGAAAGAATTGTCAAAAGTAGATGGGTAAAGTATTTGGAAAAAAACAACGTGTTAAATCCAAGGCAATTTGGATTCAGACAAGTACGATCATGCATCACCAATTTAATATGTTTCTATTCAAGGCTAATAGATATAATACAAGAAAGAGATGGATGGGCTGATTGTGCATTTCTAGACCTAAAAAAAGCTTTTGACAAAGTACCACATAAGAAGTTGCTTAAGAAATTAGAAACTGAAGGAGGAATAGAGGGCAAACTGCTTAAATGGATGGAAGACTTTTTGCAAGAAACAAAAATGAGAGTAGTGATAAGAGACAAACACTCAAATTGGGATGAAGTAATAAGTGGTGTTCCACAAGGAACAGTTCTGGCCCCAATAATGTTTGCTATATATATTAATGATATGGATGAAGAAATTGAAAGTTATATGAGCTTCTTTGCAGATGATGCAAAACTATAAAAAAAGTAAACACGGAAGAAGATTGTCAGTCACTACAGAGTGATCTCAATAAAGTATGGGAATGGAGTAGGAAGTGGGAGATGGAGTTCAACACTAAAAAGTGTAGTATAATGGAATTTGGAAAAAGCAAAATAAAGAATGATAGAATCATATAAATTGGGAGAAGAAGGAATAAAAAAGTTGAAAATGAGAAGGACCTGGGAGTCATTGTTATGAATAATATGTCACCTGAGAAACATATAAATAAGATTTTTGGAGAAACTTATAATTTAATAAGAACAATTAAAGTGGAATTTACATACCTGGATGAAGAAATGGTGAAGAAAATACTAATCACTTTGATAAGACCAAAATTGGAATATGCAGCAACGATGTGGTCACCAAGTACAAAAAAAAAAAAAATTATAAAAAAATTGAAAGAATACAAAGAACAATTACAAAATTGGCACCAACACTCTCAAAACTATTATATGAAGAGAGACTAGCAAAACTTGAGCCACAGACACTAGAGCAAAGAAGAGAGAGAGAGGAGATTTGATAACTATTTAAAGAATCATGAAAGGCATAGAAATTATTGATAGAGAGGATCTAATAAAATGGGATGATAGAAATACAAGAGGACACAGAAAGAAAATCAAGAAAGACAGCTATAGAAGAGATATGAAAAAGAACAGCTTTCCTCACAGAGTAATAGACATTTGGAACAAGTTAGATGAGAAAGTGGTGTGTGCAAAAACAATACATGAATTTAAAAATAGTTTAGATAAAATGAGATATGGAGACGGGACACCACGAGCATAGCTCCCCTTCACGTAAACTACAACTAGGTAAATGCAACTAGGTAAATACACACACTACGGCGGTCCGAGTTCGAATCCCTCCCAGGACTGAAATAATTTCACTATCGTTGCGCTACAAGTCGGTACTCCAACCCTCGTGGGCGGGGAGTTGTGTGTGTGTGTGTATTTACCTAGTTGTACCTAGTTGTATTTTACGGGAAGGGGAGCTATGCTCGTGAGGTCCCGTCTTCATATCTCATTTTATCTAAACTATTTTTAAATTCATGTATTGTTTTTGCACACACCACTTTCTCATCTAACTTGTTCCAACTGTCTATTGCTCTGTGAGGAAAGCTGTTCTTTTTCAAATCTCTTCTATAGTTGTCTTTTTTTATTTTCTTTCCGTGTCCTCTTGTATTTCTGTCATCCCATTTTATCAGATTCTCTCTATCAGTAATTTCTATGCCTTTCATGATTCTGTAAATAGCTATCAAATCTCCTCTCTCTCTTCTTTGCTCTAGTGTCTGTAGTTTAAGTTTTTGTAGTCTCTCTTCATATGATAGTTTTGAGAGTGTTGGTGCCAGTTTAGTAATTGCTCTTTGTATTCTTTCAAGTTTTTTTATACATTTTTTTTGTACTTGGTGACCATATCGTTGCTGCATATTCCAATCTTGGTCTTATCAGGGTGATTAGGATTTTCCTCACCATTTCTTCATCCAGGTATGTAAATGCCACTTTGATTGTTCTTATTAAATTATAAGTTTCTCCAAAAATCTTATTTATATGTTTCTCAGGTGACATATTATTCATAACAATGACTCCCAGGTCCCTCTCATTTTCTACTCTTTTTATTCCTTCTTCTCCCAAATTATATGATCCTGTTATTCTGTTTTTGCTTTTTCCAAATTCCATTATACTACACTTTTTTGTATTGAACTCCATCTCCCACTTCCTACTCCATTCTTGTACTTTATTTAGATCTCTCTGTAGTGATTCACAATCCTCTTCAGTTTTCACTCTTTTCAGTAATTTTGCATCATCTGCAAAGAAGCTCATATAGCTTTCAATTCCTTCATCCATATCATTAATATATATAGCAAACATTATTGGGGCCAGAACTGTTCCCTGCGGGACACCGCTTATTACTTCATTCCATTTTGAGTGCTGATCTCTTATCACTACTCTCATTTTTCTTTCTTGCAAAAAGTCTTCCATCCAATTTAGCAATTTACCTTGTATTCCTCCTTCATATTCTAATTTCTTAAGCAACTTCTTATGTGGTACTTTGTCAAAAGCTTTTTTTAGGTCTAGAAATGCACAATCAGCCCATCCATCTCTTTCTTGTATTATATCTATTAGTCTTGAATAGAAACATATTAAATTGGTGACGCATGATCGTCCTTGTCTGAATCCAAATTGCCTTGGATTTAGTACGTTGTTTTTTTCCAAGTATTTTACCCATCTACTTTTGATAATTCTTTCACATATTTTTGCTATTGTACTTGTTAGAGAGACTGGTCTATAGTTGGTAGGTTCTTCTTTATTTCCTCCTTTATATATAGGTACTATATTTGCTTTTTTCCAATCTTCTGGAACTTTTCCTTCTTTTAAGGAACTGCTTATTATGCTATGTATTTTGTCTGCCAGTTCATTCCTACATTCTTTCAGAATCCAGTTTGCTATTTCATCTGGCCCATGCGATTTTCTGACATCAAAATTACCCAAGTGTGTCAATATTTCATTCTTCGTTACTTCTATTTCTTCCATAGGGGGGACTTTTTCCTTCCACTCAATCTCTTCAGGTTGTATATTTTCCCTTGTAAACACTGATTTAAAATGTTTGTTCATAATTTCTGCCATTTCCATTTCCTCAGTGTATTCAACTCCTCCTTGTCTTAATTTCTCCAAGTCTTGTTTGTTTTTCAGTTTATTGTTTACAAATCTGTAGAATAGTTTTGGTTGATCTTTACACTTTTCTATAACATCTTTTTCATATTTTCTTTTTTCCTCTCTGCACTTTTGTACATATTCATTTCTATAACCAGTATATATTTTCCATTTTTCAGGTCTTCTGTCTTTTTTCCATCCGGTCCAGGCTTTGTCTCTTTTGTCTTTTAACTCCCTACAACTTTTGTTGTACCAGCATTTTACATATTCTTTTTCTTGTTTTTGTCTTGGGACATACTTTTCCACTCCTTCTTTGTAAATTTTTGTCAAAATATTCCATTTCTCTTCCACTGATGTTTCTTCTTTGTATATTTCTTCCCAGTTTTCTTGTTGGAAGAATTCTCTTATTTTATCAAAGTTTGTTTTTTCATACATCATTCTTCCTTTTCTATATTGTTCATTTCTTTTCATATATTTTTCTTCATTAAGTTCCAGTTCAATCAATATGTGGTCACTTTTACCTATTGGTGTTTTATATTCAATCTTGTCCACTATTCTAGGTTCAGATGTAATTATTAAGTCTAGCCTCGATGGTTCTTCTTCATTTCTATACCTAGTGTTCTCTTGTATCCATTGTGTCATTGAATGGTCAGTAATCATCTCAAGTAGAGCATTTCCCCATGAGTCATCACCACTCTTTACTGTCATTTCTTCCCAGCAGATTTCTTTGCAATTAAAGTCGCCCATCATAACTATTCTTCCTCCGTCTTCCATTATTTTAGTTAATGCTATCTTTGTGTCCTCTAACATACTTTTATGTTCACTCTCCTCCCATGAGGCTGTTTTCGGAGGCACATAATTGATCACAAATTTTCTGCTCTTCTTATCTCGGTCTTCCACTTCTATCATAATCATCTCTACTGTATTCTTTCCATATATGACACCTTTCACGTTTATATCCTTCTTTGTCAGGAACATAACTCCACCCCCTTGTTTTTTCTCTCTGTTTCTAATCCAATAATTGTATGTATCATGTCCTACACTGTTGGGTGGTAGTGGGCCTTTTAATTTTGTTTCTACAATTCCCATTATGTCCGGTTCTTTTTCTTTCAAATAATCATTCAGTTCATTCAATCCTGTTATCAATCCATCTATATTTGTGTAAGACACTCTTAGTTTTCTGCCACTTCCATTGTGTTCTCTGTTTCCCTTATGTTTTTCTTTAGTATGTCGAACTGCTTTATTTTCATGTTCACTACTCTCCAATAGAATCTCTCTTTCTCTGACTCCGT
>NW_027467752.1:612500-660000 GCF_046742065.1 Oratosquilla oratoria
TGGTCCTGCTGGCTGGCTGGCTGGCTGGCTTGCGACCTTGAGCACTAGGCGCTCATGTAAGCGTGATGCCACCAACCTGAAACAAAAGTCGATTCATTTTTCGAAAATCAGGGATAGTATGGTCCCATGAAGATTTGGTTAATCGTTCCAAGGGGTCACTTGTGGAACGAAAGTGAGCGTCTGGCTTTTAGAAAACCAAATTTTACCCGTGAGCTTACGTTAGGATGAGTAAGAAGGTCATAGTGGACAATAACCCCTGGTTGGGCAGCCCCCTTCCCTCGTCCTCCCCCACAAATAAAATCTCTTGGCGACAGAGGAAGAAAAGCCATGTCCAATCATGAGGTATATTAATTTGGGGGAAATATATATTACTGCGTAGATGTTCATCACTGGGACTGATTACAAATTACATAGCAATATTTAAAACTGAACATCCAGATCGTCGTTATTCAACAAATAGGTCGTTGGAATAAAATGTATTTTCCATGAGTAGCAAGCTGGGAATGTACAAACTAAGGACAGCTTGTATCTTATATAAGTCCCACCGTAAGGCGGACTGAAATCTGCTCATTCTCTGGTAACCATTTATCGTTTTTCATCAACCATTGGATGTCCAACCTCGGCTATGATATGGTTACTAACGTTATTGATTCATAACTATATCAATAATTCACGTTTTCAAAATGTTCGCATTTGCTCAGTCACCCACCTCAATTTTATATCTAATTTTATGTTTGGAATGAAATTGTTTGGGCTATTATTGTTGTGAAAGAGGACTATTTAATTCTTATTTTCAATACTTATTAAATGACAAAATATAATTATGCTAAATTTCCATAGATTGTTTAATTTCAATCATGTAATAGGACAGTACAACTTCTAACTTATTCTCATTATCACTTGGACTAACTTGAAATATATTATAAAAGTATTGGTTCTCCCTGAATGAGCTAATATATTTTCTTCTCCTTTTTTTTGTATCCCCATTGGCAGATTTTTTTCGTTGTCGCCTTATTATTTTTACAAATTCCATTCTGGGTCCATACTTGGCAATATAGTTGATATTCCCAAGCTTCTTGTGTAATTCATATATGATAATGCAATTTTTTAGTAATAATGGGTGAAATTTTTTATCATTGTTGCATTACTGTATGCCGTAGAAAACAAAACCGATTGTTAGCAGCACTGGTTAAATCTGAGAAGCTAAGTTCAA
Source organism: Oratosquilla oratoria (assembly GCF_046742065.1). Taxonomy (NCBI): domain Eukaryota; kingdom Metazoa; phylum Arthropoda; class Malacostraca; order Stomatopoda; family Squillidae; genus Oratosquilla; species Oratosquilla oratoria. Next base: position 613,714 of record NW_027467752.1, read on the forward strand.
TCACACAATGGGGTCCAGAATCTTGTGAGGGACCTTGAAACCCAGGCCCTGGTCACAGAAAATGGAAGAATAATTTTGTCAAAGAAAACTTAAAAGTGAACCATTTATTCTCTGAAAAAAATAAATATAAAAATAAAACAAACCAAGAAAACAAAATCATATGACTAAAACAAGTATTTGTTGTCAAGTGCATATGGTTATTAAGTTGGGTATTAATAAAACTGAAGAAAAGGAATAATAATGGATACTTGAATGCCCAAACTTGTGGTTTCCATTATTTCCACAATATATATATTACTAATACTGTATTTCGCTCTCTAAAACGTATTCTAAGGCCAAAAAATAGTAGATATTAGTATAACATATCTAGTATTTGCTATGTTTTTTTAATATTTGCCCATCAAGTGTGGAATTTAAGAGATTTCAAAAGTCCGCGTCAAAGCCAGGAGTGTTGCTATTGGTCCATTCCCTCGATACTGCTGCCATCTACAGCTCTCTTCGAGAGGAGAGACTTTGAGAGCTTCGTTACGGAGGAGCTTCTGTGACAGTTAAAGGTTGATTGTACATTTCAGGCAAATACATGTAGACTCAAAGGCAGATTGGTGATAGAAACACCCAAAAAAACATCCGTGTAGGTAAGAGTTATCTAAGTTCTGTGCAGTGTGTCTTGGTTGCTGTAATGTTTTAACAATGAAAAGCATTGCTTCCAGGTCTGTCGAAGCTGCGAATGTGCCTGTCGGAGGGCGAGGAATGGGGACCTGGACTAGTATATATTCTCTTAATTCTGGCTCTTGCAGCATTTCATGTCGCCAGAACTAGCACATCATGTTGTCATTTGTTCCAGAAATCTATGGAACACAGTTCTAAGCTGTTAGAAGCTCGGGTAGGCGCATAAAATTGGTTAATATGTGATAGGAACCGTTGTGAGCTAGGGCCGACTCGGCCCCCTTGCTCTCGACGATGGATGGAGTCTTGGCGCTCCCCCCCCATTCACTGCAAAGCCTAGCAGCCAGAAAGTGCACGCTAGGAGGGGAAATTGCAGATCCATATTATTACTTTTGCTTTTAAATAATTTTTGCCCGAAGTTGGTTGTTTTTATGTGCATGTGATGTAATGTGTGGGGCTTGCTGGTATAGGGAACACAAAGGTTTTAGTAGTTTGAGGAATTGTTCACTTATTCTTAATCAAACTTGATTTCTTTTATTGTCAAGGAACTTAATTTTTCATTCGGTCTTGTTACAGTGAGGAAGTTCCCATAGCTTTGGTTTGAGGGATTTGTGAGTGGCAAATGTGTACCCCAGCATCTAACATTTGTTTTCTGCATCATAACATGATTGTTTTTTGTTATCAAATGAAACTCTTGGAATGCACTGGAGTACAGTCTTGTTTGTAAGTGCTATATTTTTATTTTTAATTCTTTGCCAAAGAACTGGCATTATTATGCATGATTAGTTTCAGTTCTTAAATAGGTCGTAGCACTACATGTGCACCAGATGCATGAAATATTATAGTTATTGGAAGATTTTATTGTTCGTTAATGTATTTTATGTCAGCCAGGGATGAGTATCTTATAATTTTTGATTAAGAGTTTTATATGGTTGAATTAACAGATTCTGATTCTTATAATTTACAAATGTATTACTGGTGTATATTTTGCTTTTGTATATCATATTCTAATGTGTATTGTGGTGTTCTTTTTTTTGACATCTTGATGACTGATACTTTTGTGTGATTTTTGTTGACTTCTTTATATGTTCATGGGACCAGCGATGGATAACCTGCTTCTGTGGGTCCTTCAAGACTTCAGAGACATCTCTTGATGCTTGTCTTCAAATCCCAGCAACATGTTCACCTCTGTCAAGAGGTGTAGCCTTAAGGACCAAGCATGCTGCCTTCAGACCTGGCCCAAGAACTCTTATTAACTTAACTTTGATAATTTTCTCTAATTTCACGTGTGAAGAATAGGGGAATACTCTCCACCAGTGACAATGACATAGAAGCAGACTCACACTTATGCAATCAATCAATTAGTCAGGCATTCTGTTGCCTTGGATCTCTCTTGCAGGAAACACATGGCTCCCAGCTAGCAATAACCTCAACAAGGAGATGCAGCCCCAAGGGCTGGTACAGTACGTTGATACAATACAGACAATAGTCAAACAATTTTTTCCCCTGAGAGGTCTATGGTATATATTGAAGACCAAGTACTTGCACTGTAAGGATGGATTTCCAGTTGCTGAAACTAGACAGCAATTATTATTCATATCCCCATGATTGTTATTTATTTTGCAGAGGACTAATGATGGTTACCTGTATGTGGTGGTCCTGCAAGGTAGACAAGAGATCTACCAGTTTTCAAACCCTGTCAACCCTATCACATTCATCAGGAGGTGCCCATAGGCACTGACACTGTCACTGGATAAGATGATTTTCAGTTACATTTGCAATTCTTACATCATTTCATATATGGAGAGCTGACAGCCAGCATCTGCTCCCCTCTTACCACTTTCAGCTGGTTATGTAGAAATAGTCCTACACCAATAGATCACAGGCAACATTCTAAGATTTTATCCTAGAGAGGTGTGTGGGAAGGCCTGAGGACCATAGCGAGCCCATTTGGGGGTGTGGGTTTTCCAGTTTTTGAAACTTGAGTATTTGTGAGTATTTAATTTAATTCTATTGTGTTATGCTTTATATTCCATGAGAGGGGTGCATCAGAGATGAACTAGCATTATTTCTAAGAAAATGATGTATAATATTTGCATGGGCAGGAATAATGAAATAAATGCATGTTGAAAGGGTTGAGAATGTTCCATTCCCATACTTAGCCACATCATTTTGTGGGTAAAGGCAGATTGGATGTAATTTTTTCTGTGACAGAGAAACTACGCTACTTTGTTTTACTGTGACTGCCCCCTCCCCCCCAGTTATGCTGGCCCCCCCCACTTTTAACCTCTTTAATACTAGTCAAACATTTGCGTGCACATTAGCTGCCTGATGTACATGATGCATTACAATACATGCATTATAAAATATAAAGTTACAGCTGTTATACTTGTTTTCATCTAGAATGTTTGTACATACATATACCAAGGCTTTTTCCCCCTTACAAGGGAGGTAGCCAAAAAGGAAAAGGCATAAAATCATTCCCACCCATTCCATCCCTGAATACACTCCACACCCCTCCACCCTCCCTCTCATCCCTGCACCTTGTTCACTGCCCTGGGTCAGAAGCAGTGTCGCAAGGCATAGCACATCCACAGCAAGGCCGCTTCATTAAATTGGCAACCCCCCCTCTCCGTCCCCCCATGCATAAAGGAGAAGACGGGGAGAAATCCCTTCAGGCTGCGTAAAAAATTGCTCACACATACTACCTCACCCCCCATCCCCCCGCCCATTCCACCTCATACATCACAACATCATCCATATACAACCATTCTCCATTCACCCGTCTTCTGTCCTCTCCCGTCCTTCCTCAACAGACATTCCCCTCTTTGTAATCACTGAAAAAGGGATCAAGCCTGTTCACAGAATAAGAGGGTCAGTTACAACTACAAAACATAATCAGGAAGCCAATGCTGGCATCATCATATACTCGCCTGTATGCAGGCATCATCGTATTCAAGGGGTTAATATGGTCCTTTACCACTTCACTGAATATTCATTTCCTTTTTTTCTGAACCCTGTGATAGGGGAGGAAGAATACTGTTAACGCGTGTTCCCACTTGAGTTGTAAAAGGCGACAAAAACAAGACTGGGGTAGGACTAGGCATCTATCATATCACGAGTTAATGATTAATATTTTTAGCCAGGTTTAATTATTAAAAGGTAGGAAAAAATAAACTAAACATATATTTACAAAACTTCATTACTAAGAAACTTATTTATGAATATAAAAGTAATTATAAAATATCAAATATTTAAAAATTAGAAGACAATATCAACTAAGGAGGAAGTGAGAAATGTAGAATATTACTTCTCTTGATTTTCAATACATACATACATACATACATATACCAAGGCTTTTTCCCCCTTCCAAGGGAGGTAGCCAAAAAGGGAAAAGCATAAAAACACTCCCACCCAATACACTGACTATAATCTTTTCTTTTATCACTAGTTAATAATGGAGAAGATGATACATACATACATACACATATACCAAGGCTTTTTCCCCCTTACAAGGGAGCTAGCCAAAAAGGGAAAGGCATAAAATCATTTCCACCCATTCCATCCCTGAATACATTCCACACCCCTCCATCCTCCCTCTTATCTGAGCACCTCCTGGATGACGGGTCATCCCTGCACCTTGTCCACTGCCCTGGGTCAGAAGCAGTGTCACAAGACACAGCACATCCACAGCAAGGCCGCTTCATTAAATCGGCGACCCCCCTCTCCGTCCCCCCATTGCATAAAAGGAGAGGACGGGGAGAAATCCCTTCAGGCTGCGTCAATTTTTGCTCACACATACTACCTCACCCCCCACCCCCCCGCCCATTCCACCCCATGCAATCACATCATCCATATACAACCATTTTCCATTCACCCATCTTCTGTCCTCTCCCGTCCTTCCTCAACAGACATTCCCCTCTTCCCCAAAGCCCCCTTCACCCCATCCATCCACCTCATCCTAGGATGTCCCCTCATGTTCACGCCCTCCACATCTACCTTCCATACCTCTTTTACTAGTCTTCACTCATTCTTTCCATGTGTCCAAACCATCCTAATATTCTTTCATCAACCCCATCTCCCAGCTCCCTTTCCACCCCTGTTCTCCTCCTCACCTCCTCATTTCTCACTCTATCTAGCCTAGTAACCCCCATCATCTTTCTCAGATACCTCATCTCAAACACATTCAAACTCCTTCTCTCTTCCTCTCTTATGTTCCATGTTTCTGCCCCATACAGTGCTGTTGGCACAATCACTCCTTCATACAGTCTCCTCTTAGCATCCATTCCCAAATGTCTATTCCTCATTACACTTTAATCCACCAAGGCATTTACTCGCTTCTCTCAATCTACATTCTACCTCCACCTTCACTCCACCTTTTCCTGCCACATTTGCACCCAAGTATCTAAAACTATCCACTTCCTCCAGTTGCTCTCCCTTAATGCTCACTTCCAGTGTACTGCCACTTTTACCCCTTGTACATCTCATCACCTTACTTTTACCCCTTGTACATCTCATCACCTTACTTTTACCCACATTTATCTTTAGCTTTCTTCTATCACATACTCTCCCAAACTCTGCCACCAACTTCCTCAATCCCTCCTCCGATCCTGCCACAAGTGCAGTGTCGTCCGCAAACAACAGCTGGCTCACCTCCCACTTTTCTCCATTTTCTTTAACCATCTCCAATCCCTGACCCACTACCCTTGCATTTACCTCTCGCACCACCCCATCCATGTATAAGTTGAACAGCCAGGGCGACATAACGCATCCTTGACGAAGTCCCACCTTTACCTCGAACCACTCACTCTCTCCATTTCCAATCCTGACACAAGCTCTACTACTCTCATAAAAACTCTTGACAGCTCCCAGAAGCTTTCCTCCTATCCCGTATATCTGCATAACCTCCCACAGTGCCTTTCCTATTTAGTCTTCTGTTGGGATGTGAGGATCATTAATGATCCAACATTAAGAGACCCGGTAGACTCTGTTCAGGCCGAGGAGTTGTAGAAGGTTGGCAAGGAGCCAACATCAGGAGAGCCAGTTGACTCTATTCAGACAGGGATTTCGTTGAAGGTTGACCAGGAACCAACATCAAGAGAGCTGGTAGACTGCTCAGACAGAGACATTGTTGAAGGTTCACCAGGAGCCACCATCAGGGGATGTGCATTTTCTCTCATTCTCTATTCCGTTTCTTCATCTTCAGTAACTTGTTCTTTTGTTCTGCACCTACTAACTGCATATCCATAGCTGTTTATATACTTGCGGGGTTATGACATCACTTAAGGAAATCATTATGGACATTTGAGTTCTTATACATTCAAATCAAGGATTTAGAATGTTACTCCTTCCGCTCTCACACCCCCACTAAATGAATCACAGGTTGGTTAGTCTAATGCCAGCAGTCTTGCGCAATGTTCAAAACATACTTTTATATGTGGTACATAGTCCTTATTCTACTTACATTTATGTAACTTAAACACATGAATATATGAAATTATTATATTTCTATAATCATGGAAAGACATGATAGTATCCTACTCTCTGTAGTCCCAAAAGGGGCATTCCTAAAAAGCACAAAGACATAAGAGGGTCTGGGAGAAGTTTTCAGACCAGAACCCTAAGGTTTGGGTCTTTTGATATACATGGATGTGGTACATATGAGAGAGTAAAAGGGAAGAGATAGGCAGTATATTTGTGAGAAGAAAGATGGATGTGTTGGCATTGAGTGAAACTAAGTTGAAAGGGAGGGGCAAGTTTGAGTTTGGGAGGGTGTCTGGTGTGAAGAGAGGCAAAGGGAGAGAAGAGGTGGCTGCACTAGTAAGTTGAGAGGTACGTAAGGAGGTTTCTTTAAGATTAATATGGATGAAGGTAAAACTGGGGAGATGTGGTTCTTTGTAAGTGCATATATGCCTGATAGTGAGAAGAGTGTAGAGGAAAGGGAGGCTTTTTGGATAGATTTACATAAGCACACAGAAAGTTTAGGGAAAAATGTCAATGTAGTGGTATTGGAAGATCTCAATTCTAGGGTAGGAGACGAACCAATAGACAGAGTGGTTGGGAAGTGTGGAGTTCCAGGAAAAAAATTGTAGTGAATAAATAATGGTGGAGATGTGTCTAGAGAGAGTTGATGAGAGCAAATAGTGTTTGGGAAGAAAGTCAACCATAAGTACACATGGAAGAGGGTGGTGGATGGGTGGTAGAATAGAAAGGGCTTTAATGGATTATATAGTAGTAACCAGGGGAAGAGTAGGAAGAATTTTGGATGTGTGTTCTAAGGGGAGAGAGTGGGTGGGAATATCAGATAATTTTTTTGGAAGGAAAGTTGAAAGTGGAGGATAGATGGAGAAAAAGGAAAGGGACAGAAGGTAGGGAGGTGCTTAGAGTAAGCTGCTTATATGAGAGAAGAGTGGGAATAAATGAAGGATAGAGTAGAAGTAGGTGTGGAAGATGAATGGGGATGTTTCAAAGAGGGAGTCACAAGGTGTGCAAAGATGGTGTGTGGAACAAGGAGGACAGGAGGGAATAGAAGAAAGGGTAGTTAGTGGTGGGATGAAGCAAAGAAGGCTGTGGAAGAGAAGAAATGAGCATTCACAGATTTGTGCAACATAGGACGAGAGAATCATACAAGAGGGACAAAGAAAAGAGAAGTAAAGCATAAGGTAAAGGAGAGCAGATATGAAATGGGGTGAGAGTATGACAATTGATTAATTTTTCTTGATTTGCTCTGATTCATAGTTACGGTCTAACGTGCTGATGTTTATTTGGTATTACTGAATGTTACTCCTGGCATTGTATTTATTGTAAGTCACAGCATATCCCATTTTGCTGAGCTGGGTCCCCATGCTGGTCTTGTTTTGGTAAGGCATCAAATTCTTAAGTATTATTTGCCATTTCCATGTTTACCCCTGTGTCTTGCTGGATTGTTTCTGCCCTGAGCACTTGGCCGGAGACAGGTATGACCCTTCATCCACAAGGAGATAAGAGTGAAAGAAGGGTGGTTGATGGCAGGGGTTAGGAGTTGATGTGTGCCTTGCCTTGGCCACTTCCCTTATAAAGGGGAAGAAGCCTTTATATATAAATAGATACTCGTGGATAGATGGATGTTTACTCCACCCCTTTCTTTCCTATGTATAATTTTTCTAGTTTGTGGTGACTTACATATAAGCAGTGTGATATACTGTACATATATATATACCAAGGGCTTTTTCCCCCTTACAAGGGAGGTAGCCAAAAAGGAAAAGGCATAAAATCATTCCCACCCATTCCGTCCCTGAATACATTCCACACCCCTCCACCCTCCCTCTTATCTTAGCACCTCCTGGATGACGGGTCATCCCTGCACCTTGTCCACTGCCCTGGGTCAGAAGCAGTGATATATTGTAGTATTATAAAAAACCTCCAGAAACAACAAAGAATTATGACCAAAAGGGTTTCCAGCCTTGTGGGTAAACTATCCAAGGAAAGACTAAAAGTCATCATTGAAACAACAAAGGTCAAGAAATTATTTGATTGCATTGAATAGGTCACTGAAGGTGGTGGACGAGATTGAAAGAAAATAAAAGAGGATCACAAGCTTTGGGATGGGAGGGCATCACAAGGTCATGGGAATGTGTTTACAGGATGTGAAAAAGTACAGTTCTTCACACAGATGATTAAACTGGAATAATCTGGGTGATTATACAGCCCAAGCTGTAGCCATATGTGAATTTATAATGATGAAAATTTGGGAATGATATAACCCCATGAGTAGTAATTTCATGAATACTGTAATTAGGTAAATACCAACACTGCCATTAAGGTGATGCCTATTAACATGGCAAATGTATACCAATATTACACATAAGATATTGTGAAAGAAGCAATACACAAACACTTCTGATTGTCATAGAAATACATGTGTAGGAAAGTACAAAATATGGTGCAAACTAATGTGAGGAAAAACACTGTGTGAAAACATTATTGGTGCAATGTTTTGCTCATTTCATCTTTATCAAGTATTTGATAAAGTCCTCATGGTGCTCTTCCTGTAGTTGTCATCAGTTGCAACTCTTTCAATATGACAAACTGTCAAGTGGTGCCGGCTAGTGCATGAAACATGTTCAACAGACTTTTTTCTCAATGTGATTTGTGTAATTATATAAAAAAATATAAATTCCCTCTTCCTATTACAAGATGTGCAGTTTCAATTTGGATAAAAAGGGGTTGTTGTACTAGTCCAAAGTTTCTTCTCATGTATGTATGTTAAAATTCGGGAATTGTTTTATTAAGGAAGATTCAATAATTTTCCTTTTATAACTACATTTGGATTTGAAAATGGTTTGGGCAAAAACAATTTTCAAATCCAAATGTAGTTATAAAAGGAAAATTATTGAATCTTCCTTAATAAAACGATTCCCGAATTTTAATATCTCAAAAAGCCAATGGTCACCAGATGTATGTATGTGTATATATATACATGCATACATACACACACCAGATGCAGAAAGATACTAAAGTGGGTCATTATGAGCATAGCTCCCTTCCTGTAAAATACACGTAGGTAAATACACACACACACACACACGCCCACACAAAGAAGAGAAAGAGAAGATCTATTGGCCTTTTACAGAATCATGAAAGGCATGGAAGTCCTTGATAGAGAAGACAAGTGAGATAAGGGAAAAACAAGGGAACATGAAAAGAAACTCAAAAAGGATAGTTATAGAAGAGATCTGAAAAAAAAAGTTTTCCACACACAGTGGTGGATGTCTGGAACAAATTAGACGAAACAGTAGTGTGTGCAAACACCATACAAGAATTTAAGAACGAACTAGATGTTGTGAAATACAAAGACTGGTCACTACGAGCATAGCTCCCCTTCCCATATAATACAACTAAGTAAATACACACACTTTTTTGTAAGATGACATGTTAGGGTGCCTGCTACATGTCTTTGTGGGAAAAAAAGATCCAGTGATTGATGTATACACTGTTTTAACATGAATTTCATGGGGTTCCATTAGGCACATTAGAATATATAATAATTGTAATTATGTTGTATAGGAAATGTATTTTCTCTAACTAAACTCGTTAGTCTATGTAAATTAATTTTTTCCATTGCAGGTAAAATGGCAACTTCTTCGAAAAAGATAACCTACACGAATGACTTCAAATTAAAAGTGTTAGATTACTACTTCAAACATGGAGGTGACAATAGCTTTGGTCTCAAGACAAAAACAGCACATCATTTTAATATTGACAAAAAGACTATTAATAGGTGAGTAATTATTATAGTTATATATTATTTTTTTTATCCTGATGGTAGGGTTTATGGATTTAATTTCCTTTCTGTTGATTAATGGATCAAATAGACAAAATGTCTTGGATCCAAGCAGTGTGACTTGGGACAGAGAGAACCCTTTATCTTTGAGGTACTAAGATGGGAGGGGTGTTAAGTGGGTTCTAATGGATATGAAGGTTGGATGTCCTTTGACCATACCATCCCCTCCATATAAAGATGAAAAGACCTTTTGTGTATGTATAATATATATATATTTTTTCATCACAGAATGCTGAAAAATCCAGATATGGTCAGGAAAGCACGGAGGCTTGGAGCAAAAAAGCCCATTTTAACTAGTCCAAAGAGTGGTGGCAAAAATATTGGTAAAAGTGCAAAGAACATACACAGATCGGGTTTTACTTCAAAAGGCTCAAGTAGTACTGGGGGTACTAGTACCCCTGCAACCAAAACTTCAAGCTCTGGTAGCTCTACAAGTAGTGGTAGTGCGAAGCATTCATCAAATACAGCTAGTAGCAGTAGTTCAGGTGCTAAGAGTGGAGGAGGACAAGGAAACAAAGCAGCTTTGTCATCAGGAAAAAGTGGACCTTCTGGACCAGGGAGACCAAAACCCAGCAACGATGATGTTGTATGTATTGTCTGTCATTATAATTGTGTTGTCATGATGTAAGGAAATGCTATGGTAATTGATGTTGAATACAAATATATGCCAATGGCTATTTCCCCCTTACATTATTGTTCTGAGATAGACATGTTATGGTTAAACGAGGGTGAATTGTGAAAGTTTAGGAATTACTTAGTAAGGATTACATTGTGAAATGATAGGAGTATAGATAGAACTGAGAGTAGGACTTTTCATTCTAAGGTGGTTTGGTCATGTTAAGAGAATTTGTATGTGTTTATAAGTTTACTGGAGGCCATAGGTCTTCTACAAGAGAGACCAGATGCAATGGATTGATTGTGTGTGTGATGCATGTATAAAGGGGAAGGACCTTTTGGTATATGTATGTACAATATATGTATGTATGTGTGGACACATGGAAAGAATGAGTGAAGAAAGATTAGTAAAATAGATGTGAAAGGCAGAAGTGGAGAGAGGGAACTTTAGGGGACAACTGAGGATGAGATGGGTGGATGGGGTGGAAGGGGCTTTGAGCAAGAAGGGAATGTCTACTGAGCAAGGAAGGGAGAAGACAGGAGATAGGAGTGAATGGAGAAGGATGGGTGGTGGTGAGGGATTAGGGGGAGTAGGGAGTGGTTGTTTGTGAAATATATTATGACCCAGCCTGAAGGGATTTCTCCCCATCTCTATTCTACATGTGGGGATGGAGGAGGGGGGTTGCCAATGAAGTGAATCAGCCTTGCTTTGGGTGTACTGTGTCTTCCTGCATTGCTTCTGACCCAGAGCAGTGGGCGGGATGCAAGGATGGCCCGTCGTCCACGTGGAGCCTCAATGAGAGGGAGGAAAGGGTGGTGGATGGGAGGGAAGTGGGTGCATACCTTTTGACTCTGCTGCCTCCTGTATAAGTTGGGGGGAAAGGCCTTGGCACATGGATAGATTAGTGTACAGTAACTACACTGGTTGGACAATGTGTATCAAACTTCCATCTCAAACTGACCCAAAGATAGATGTGTGCAGATAGTTTGAAATAATAAAACCTTTGGATATATAAAACTTATGGCTGTAATGACCAAGCCTCTTCCCCATTTAATTTGAAATATTGAGGTTTTACTGTATGTATATTTTTCTGTTACCAGGAAGTGCAGGTGTTTGATTTACCTGAGGATCCAGACTATTCTGTCCTGAAGCGTTCAATTAACACTTCAACCAACGGTGTGGCAGGAATTTCTAAACTTCTTGTCACAGGAACACCGGAAGTGAGTATTTTGATTTTGTAATTTTTATTACTATGATTGGTTGCTCTGAATATAATTAATTTAAATTTTTGGGGGTATGGATAAGTGATTGTAAGGATTTTTCGACCCTTGATTTTAAGATATATTGATGAGCAAGGAGTTTATTTTTTAAGGACATTTTACTTACCCTAAGTTTTCATCTTTCTTTTAGGTACAAAACATGCTTCTTCATGAGTGTGATATTATTATGGAGTGCAAAGTTTGCAGAAATCTTTTTCGTTCTGTTGCCAATTTCCTTGCTCACAAAAGAATATATTGCCGAGAAAATTACTCTGATGTAAGAAGCTTATTCCATAAGGTAAGAGGAAAAATTTTGTTTTTGACTAATGATAGAACACAATCTCATATATAATATACATAGCAGGGTGACAATGTAATAATAAGACCAAAGTGCTATGTATTGAACTGGGATAAATTCATTGATATTTCACTGCTGAGAACTTTAAGGTTCTTGTCCAGTAGAAGGATTTGGCCATTTGATTTTACTGTAAGGTGTTTTTAATTTGATGATTATCTGGTATGAGCATTGTCACTGTTGAAATCCTTAGGTGAAGCTTCCATTCTGTTATTTTTGAGTTATTGTTCTAATTTGTTTAAGTAGGCTTGGATGTTCTTTGCTGCTATTTTGTATTTACCATGCTGGGTTATCATTGTTAGGTCATCTGTATATGAGGCACTGGATTAACCCATAATTCATTTAAGGAAGAAATGTGAAGTTGTCTTGGTAAGGCTAAGTAGGGACTTTTCAGACAGGGCCCAAGATATATATATATATACATATATATATATATATATATATATATATATATATATATATATATATATATATATATATATATATATATATATATATATATATATATATATTGTAACTGCCAACTGCTCCCTTCCTACTACTAGCAAATGGTGCATCAACCAACATGCTCACAGACTAGCAACATTAGAAACAACCCTAACATAAAACACAGTCTCATCCAACACTTTAGACTTATTCCTCACAAACAACACTCATCTCACAAACATGAGTAGTACCCGGTCTGAGCAGTCATGACATGGTGCTAGTTGATTCAAACATTAAAACCATCCAAACAGAAACAAGAACTCAGGACATTTACTCATATAGCAGAGCTGACATGGGTACCATATCCCAAGACTTAACAGAGTTTGAATACTTTTTCCTGGACAGTGACCCAATATTGTGGAAACTAATTGGACCAGACCAAAGGATATAATACAAGACACTATGAACAAACACATACCAAAGAAAACTTAATGAAACTGGCCACCACCCTTGTTGAATAGACAATTACAGACCTTACACAGAAACAAAGGAAAAGCATACCTCTCAGCAAAACAGTTCATTGATACAAGACATTGGGAAGACTACATAAACACACAGAAAACTTCCCAGAAAGAAATGCAATATGCCAAAACTAGTTACACTACCACTTTCCTTGCAAACAACAGACAAAACTCACAAAAATTTTACTGCTTTTTTGAAGCATGCAGACAAACCTCTACAACACTACACAATGACTTTTTGGTTACACACTGAAATGAAAAAACACATGCACTAAACACTCGATTCCAGTCTGTCTTTACACAAGAAGGAGCAGACTTTGACATATCACTGTCACCAATTTCTCCCCTTGTTATGAATATCCAAGGAATCGAAAAACTACTGAGGTAAATGTGACCAAAGTGACTGGACTTACAATATACCTTGCAGGATACTCAAGGCCAATGCTGGTGTGTTGGCTCCTGTCCTGCAGGTTATGTTTTCACTGACTATTCACATTTGAGCTCTTCCCCATGACTGTCTTTTGGCAAATGTGACACAAGTTTTCAAATCCAGTGACAGAACCCCCCTATCCAATGATATACCTGTCTCAGTTACCTCAGCCTCTTGCAAAATTTTAGAACATATTATCCAGACATAATGGACCACATTGATATGTATATAGTACTTATTAAATATCGGCATGGCTTTTGGTCTAAATGCTTGTGTGAGATACAATTACTAGACAACACATGATATACACCAATTACTCAAGAAGCCCAAAAGTAGACAAGTAGATGCCATAATTTTAGATTTTGCCAAAGCCTTTGGCAAAGTACCTCACCAATGACTATTAGCAAAGATAGATTATTATGGCATACAAGGACTGCTTCTTCACTGGATTATGATCTTGACTTCTTGAGAACAGTGCTTTTTTCTCGAGGGTAGTCAATCCACAACTGTTACTGTAACTTCTTGGGTTTCCCAGCACAGTCTTGGGGCTTCTTCTCTTCCTTAAATTAATGATCTCCCACCATCACTTTCCTCTACCACTAGATTCTTTGTGATCAATAGTTTAGCTTACAGGCAGATAGGTAACAGACATTGTCATCAACTACAAGATGACCTACATTTCCTTGAAAAATGGGAAGCCAAGTGGCAAATAACATTGAGACCAGACAAATGTCACCATGTTAGATTCACTTGTAGTAACCAACCCATTCAATTTACCTATACACTTCACAACAGAAATCTGGACATAGTTTCCAACCGGGGTCCACATTTCAGAGGACCTTTACTTAATTGTAGTGTACAGGAAAGGAGCAATGCTCATTGGGTCCTGTCTCCTATTCTCTAATCCTCTAACATACCTAGACTCAAATTCATTTATGGCTCCAACTTAATGTATATCTTTGATTTCCAATTATATTTAGATTTAGGACAGGTAGAGGTTGCGTAGATCAGATTTTTGTGGTAAGACGGATATGTTAGAAAGCTATAGGAAAAGGAAAGGATTATTTTTTTGGCTTTTATGGATCTGGAAAAGGCTTATGACAGGGTAGACAGGAAGGCAGTGGGAGGTTTTGCAGATATACGGGATAGGAGGAAAGCTTGTAGGAGCTGTCAAGAGTTTTTACGAGAGTAGTAGAACATGTGTTATAATCAGAAATGGAAAGAGTGAGTGGTTGGAGGTAAAGATGTGACTTTGCCAAGGATGTGTTATGTCGCCCTGGGTGTTCAACTTATACATAGATAGGCTGGTGCAAGAGGTAAATGTAAGGGTGGTGGGTCAGGGATTGGAGATGGTTAAAGAAAATGGAGAAAAGTGGGAGGTGAGCCAGCTGTTGTTTGCGGACAACACTGCGCTTGTAGCAGGATCAGAAGAGGGATTGAGGAAGTTAGTGACAGAGTTTGGGAGAGTGTGTGAAAGAAGAAAGCTGAAGATAAATGTGGGTAAAAGTAAGGTGATGAGATGTACAAGGGGTGAAAGTGGCAGGAGACCGGAAGTGAGCATTAAGGGAGAGCAACTGGAGGAAGTGGATAGTTTTAGATACTTGGGTGCAAATGTGGCAGGAAAGGGAGGAGTGGAGGTGGAGGTAGAATATAGATTGAGAGAAGTGAGTAAATGCCTTGGTGGATTAAAAAGTGTAATGAGAAATAGACATCTGGGAATGGATGCCAAGAGGAGATTGTATGAAGGAGTGATTGTGCCAACAGCACTGTATGGGGCAGAAACATGGAACATAAGAGAGGAGTTTGAATGTGTTTGAGATGAGGTGTCTGAGAAGTATGATAGGGGTTACTAAGCTAGATAGAGTGAGAAATGAGGTGAGGAGGAGAACAGGGGTGGTAAGGGAGTTGGAAGATAGGGTGGATGAAAGAGTATTGGGATGGTTTGGACACATGAAAAGTGAGTGAAGAAAGACCAGTAAAAGAGGTATGGAAGGCAGATGTGGAGGGAGTGAACATGAGGGGGCGACCTAGGATGAGATGGATGGATGGGGTGAAATGGGGCTTTGGGGAAGAGGGGAAAACCTGTTGAAGAAGGACGGGAGAGGACAGAAGATGGGTGAATGGAAAATGGTTGTATATGGATGATGTGATGCATGAGGTGGAATGGGTGGGGGGTGAGGTACTATGTGTGAGAAAACTTTGACGCAGCCCGAAGGAATTTCTCCCCGTCCTCTCATTTTCTGCATGAGGGGATGGAGAGTGGGGGGGTCGCTGATTTAATGAAGCGGCCTTGCTGTGGATGTGCTATGTCTTGTGACACTGCTTCTGACCCAGGGCAGTGGACAAGATACAGGGATGACGCGTCATCCAGTAGGTGCCAAGATGAGAGAGAGGGTGGAGGGGAGTGAAGTGTATTAGGGATGGAATGGGTGGGAATGGTTTTTATGCCTTGGCTACCTTCCTTGTAAGGGGGAAAAAGCCTTGGGTATATGTATGTATGTGGATTTGAACATGTGTATTGTTTGAGGTTGGACTATATCTCCTAAGCTATCCACATATTTATAAATCGATATGGAAAACTGTGTTTCTTCACATCCTTTCGACATCTGGTCTTTTTTTAATTTACTTCCGTGACCTCTTAAAGCCCTCCCATCTTTAATCAGGGAGTTTCTTCTATCAATGCAATCTAACCCCTTTAGTGACCTGAATACTGTAATCATGTCGCCTATTGCTCTCCAATCTTTCAAATTTGGTAGACCCAGTACTTTGTCTTTCCTGATATAGTTTATCTGCCAAGCTGGGGACCAGTGTGGTTGCTGCCCGTTGTATTCCATCAATCTTGCTTACATCCCATATTCTGTGTGGAGACCATACTACTGATGCATATTCCAGTTTTGGCCACATCAGGGTTTTGATTAGTTTTTTTATCATCTCTTCATCCATAGAACGGAATGCCACTGTACTCTTCTGCAGTAGTCCATATGTCTCTCCCACAGTCCTGCTATGTCTGTCAGGTGACAGGTTGTCTTTTATCAGCACTCCTAAGTCTTTCTTCTCTTTTGCTTTTGTAATGTGTTCTCTTCCCGAGGAATAGTTAAAGGATGGCCTTTTGCCACTATTGCCCAATTCCAATACTTTTAATTTTTTGGAATTGAACTTCATTTCTCATTCTTGACTCCATGCAAAATTAGTATCTAGATCTTTTTTGTAATATTCTACTGTTCTCATTTTCACTCTGTTGGTATAGCTTGTAATTCCTTCCATCATGTCATTACCATAGACAAGAAACATTAAAACATTATTGGTGCAAGCATGGAACCTTGTGGAACTCCACTCATTACTGCTCTCCAGCTTGACATCTTGTCCTGTACTACTGTACTTGTGTATCTCCTTCGAAAAAGTCTTTAATCCATTCTAATAGTCTGCCTCTCAGTTCTCCAGCATACTCCAATTTCCACAAGTTAACCATGAGGTACTATTACATGCCTTCTCTAGGTCCAGGTACATGCACTCCACCCAGCCCTGTCTCTCTTGCAGCACATCAATCACTCTCGAGTAAAAGCTTAACCTCTTCACTCCGGGGCACATCAGGCGTCTGGCAGCATTAGCTGCCCAACGTGCGATGTTGCATCATAATAATCACATTGTAAAAAATAAAGTCAGTGCTCAATCGTTCGTTCTCTTTCCCCCGTGTATTTTGATAACCATAGAAAATTGATGAAGCCAGTTTAGAGAGAATGGAAATTACGTAGGTATGACTACAATGAATATAATCAAGATGGCGATATCGGCATCATCGAGTACCCACTTGCTCCTCATGCCGCCTACGTAGGCGTCACCGTATGGAAGTGGTTAAAAGGTATGGCACACATGACCTTCCAAATCTGAAGCCAAACTGACTGACTGTCAGAATGTTCATCTTTTCAAGGGATTTGGCCCATTGATCTTTCACACTCCTTTCACATAATTTCACTCTTGCGCTGGTTAGTGATATTGGCCTATAATTTAGTGATGTTTCCACCTTTGTGAATTGGCACCACATTTGCCCTTTTCCAATCAAGTGGCACAGTGCCTTCTTTCAATGAACATGTAATAAGACTGGGCCTTCTCTGTAATAAGACTGGATCTTCTCTGCTAATTGTTCCTTACATTTGAGGTTGTCCTTATGTGTGGGCAGTGTCAAGGTTACAGCCAACAGAGCCCTGGGATTCCTGCACAGGAATCTCAGGAGATGCAACACAGACATCAATATTCTTGCTTTCAAGACACTTGTTGGGCCACATTTAAAGTATTGCAACACTGTCTGGGATCTGCACACTAACAATGACATTTACAAAGTAGAGTCCACAGAAGATAAAGTAGCAAGATGGATCAGACGTGATTACAGACACACTACATTAGTCATTAGGTTAAAACAAGACATTAAACTTGGACCACTTGAAACAAGAAGATGAATACATAAACAACAAATGATGTATAAAATCAGAAACAATTTAGTTGACATAAGCAAAGAAACTTACCCCCAACAATACATGAACAACTAGAAGCAGTCATAGTCTAAAAGACCACACATACCAAATAAGCACCAACATATTGAAGTACTCATTCTTCCCCCGCAGCATCTAAGAGTGGAATCATCTCCCATCTTATATCATTACCTTCCTTTCTTCAATCCTAATCCTAGTCCTGACCCTAATTCTGATCCCACCCATAACTCTTATCCCAGAGTGACCTCTACATCATCTGTGGAGTAGGGGCAGTCTGTCACAGGGCACGGTACTTGATGGATGACATAATATGCTTATGTTAGACTTGTGTAGTTGCTGATCATAAATAACTATTGAGTCTTTGGAACAGTTCTTTATTATTTCTGTCTGGATACAATGATCAGCACACCTGAAATAAGTAATAAATGACACTTATGTATAGATTCCTTTACAAATCCTGTCCCTAACCCCCCTTCCCCCTGCTCAATGCCCACAAATCATGCTACCTGTGAGCAGCCCTCTGCAGGTTCCCTTAAAAAAAAAATCTTGTCATAATACAGACAGACAGCATTATGAGGTCAAGAGTCCAGAAAGATGTTGAGGGAGTGAGGACCACAGTTACTGTGGGTTTCCCTTGAGCAAAAGTTAGGATACTATTGATTGTTGTTGTTGTTGTTGTCGTTCCCTAGACTGTCTGTCCGAGCAGTCCCGTCTCCCCAAGGAAGGCCACAGCCGAAACTGGGTTTTCCCACAAATCCTTTATAGAGTGTATGTTGTGTTGTTTGCGTGCATGATTGTGTATAATGCAGTCTTCCATTATGTGTTGTATGGTATGGGGTGAAGTGTTACATCCTGGGCAGCTGTTCACAACACGGTCGTCCAGCCTCTTCTGGTAGCTTAGAAGTGCTGGGTGGTGACCGCATCACAGTCTGGCCAAGTGGACTCTGTCCTTTCATGGGAGAGAGGATTCAGAAGGGTGGATATCAGGGGGTCTGGCATGCAGCAGTGTGTTGTCTTTCAGTGTGTTAATGGAGCGGTGAGTGATATGATTATGAATATGTTTCCGGAGGCTGGTATTTGGTGGTTGTGGAGGAAGAGAAGAGAGTATCTGTGCGTAATAAAGGTCTTTGGGTGTAGTTTTAATGTTTCTTGGTGTGTGTGGGTGTTCTGCTATGTAGTGTAGTGCACTTAAGTCAATCACAGGAACAACATTTGGACAAAACAAAGAAACTAATATAACAATATACAAACAATGCATACGCTCAGTGATGAATTATGCGAGTCCTGCATGGGCTCCTAATCTCAGTGAGACACACCACAACACCCTTCAAATCATACAAAACAAAGCCCTAAAAACAATTACAGGCTGCACAAATACATCACCTACAGACCATTTACACCATGAAACAAAAGTCCTCAAAGTAAAGGACCACCTCGACATGAGAGGCACACAAACACTTGCTGCAGCCACCACAAACACATCACTATTGATTGTTGTTATTGGTGGCCAAGATATGGAGTGCACAAAGTCTGTCCAGTTGAATGGGAGAAAGAATGGACCAAGTAGAGAACTATATCTACAAGCAGATGTACATGAAACTGAAGAATGAAGGAAGAGATCAATCTTTCATTTTTTCCTATTCTTGTAACTTTGTTGGAATGTATGTGTGTGTTCCAATGGCTTATTCTAAATAAAGGAGTTGGACAAGTCAGAGCATATACTTCCTTTAAAGACCTACTCACCCTAATGTAATTTCTTTTACTTTGCAGGGAGAAACTGAAGGGGTCACCAATCAGTCGGGAACAGTCATTGTGGTTCCTGAACCTCCCTCAGAAGAGGCAGAGATCAATGAATCCACATCATCCCAACCTGTTCAAAGCACAAGCCCTTCTGAAATAAAAAATATTGCAACTAGAATAGTAAACCGACAGAAACCAGAGGAACTTTCCTCATCCACCGCGAAAGGGAACCCGAAATATTTTGAAAAGTATGTAGAACAGCAGTTGATCTGTTATTTAGTCCATCTGTAGACTGAAAAATCAAGGATGATATTTGTTGTATTGCAGAACAGCTTATGGTTTGCAATTTCAGAATTCATGAGTATATAAACTGATAAATATAGAATACTAATTTAAAGTAAAGTACACCACGTTATTTACATACTTGCAGGATTCTGGAAGTTAATAAGAAAAGAAATCTCATCAGTCAAGATTGTTCTGTTGTGCTAGAAGATATTGCAGGTGTAACCAATGCGAGATTCCAGTCTTACAATTCAAAGGACCAAAGCAATAAATCAATAAAATGCATTGTAGACCAGGTAAGATAGGTTTAACAGACACTGCTACCTCAAAGGTTAAATGGTTGGCACATGGCATTGGATTTGCTAGTGAGATAGTTTAATGTGTGTCTAAGGGAGGGAAGTTTGTCATTGCACTGGAATATACCTCTACACAAATAAAAGTGGGTGTGAAGAGGACAGAAGATAGGGGTGAATGGAGAGGGGTTGTGTATAGATGATGTTATGATGCATGAGTGGGTGGGGATGGGGAGGTATGTGTGAGAAGAAAATTGATGCAGCCCGAAGGGATTTCTCCACGTCTTCTCCTTTTCTGCATGAGGGGACGGAGAGGGGGGGTCGCCGAATTTATGAAGCGGCCTTGCTGTGGATGCGCTGTGTCTTGTGACACTGCTTCTGACCCAGGGCAGTGGACAGGATGCAGGGATGACCTGTCATCCAGGAGGTGCCAAGATAAGAGGGAGGGAGGAGGGTGGAGGGGAGTGGAATATATAGGAAATGGAATGGGTGGGAGTGGTTTCTATGCCTTTTTCTTTGTGGCTACCCCCCATGTAGGGGGAAAAAGCCTTTGATATATGTATGTATGTGAATGTGGCAGGAAAGGGAGGAGTGGAGGTGGAGGTTGAATGTAGATCGAGAGAAGCAAGTAAATACTTTGGGTGATTAAAAAGTGTAATGAAAAACAGACATTTGGGAATGGGTACTAAGAGGAGATTGTATGAAGAAGTGCTTGTACTGACAGCACTGTATGGGAGAGAAACATAGAACATAAGAGAGGAAGAGTTTAAATGTGTTTGAGATGAAATACCTGAAAAGTATGGTAAGGGTTACTAGGCTGGATAGAGTGAGAAATGAGGAGTTGAGGAAGAGAGTGGGGGTGGAAAAGGAGTTGGGAGATAGGGTTGATGAAAGAGTATTGGGTTGGTTTGGACACAGGGAAAGAATGAGTGAAGAAAGATTATTAAAAGAAGTGAACATGAGGGGGCAACCAGGGATGAGATGGATGGATGGGGTAAAAGGGGCCTTGGGGAAGAGGGGAATGTCTGTTGAGGAAGGATGGTAGAAGATAGGGGTGAGTGGAGAGTGGTTGTGTATGGATGATGGTGTGATGCATGGAAGGGAGTGGGTGGGGGATAGGGGGTGAGGGAGTATATGTGAATGATATTTTGAAGCAGCCTGAAGGGATTTCTTCCCGTCTTCTCTTTTTCTGCACAAGGAAATGGAGTGGGGGGTTGCTGAGTAAATGAAGTGGCTTTGCTCTGGATATGCTGTGTCTTGGTACATTGCCTCTGACCCAGGGCAGTGGGCAAGATGCAAGGATGACCCTTTATCTAGTAGGAGCCAAGATAAGAGGGAGATGAATGGGAGTGGAGTATGTGAGGATGGAATGGATGGGAATGGAACTTGTACCTTTGTTTATGGCCATCTCCCTTGTAAAGGGGGAAAAAGCAGTTGATATATGTATATATGAATTCTTTATTAACCCCTTCCATACGGTGCCGCACACGTAGGCGTCATGGACTTAGATCTCGGTGGCAGCAGCCAATGCCAGCCGTACGACGTGTCGTAATAATACTCGCATCATAAAATATAGTCACCGCTTATATCGATCGTTCTCTCTTCACCCGTGAATTTTGATAACCATAGAAAATGCGGTTACAAAAGAATTAGAAAGAATGTCATTATGGAGGGGCGACTACAATAAATATAATCAAGACGCCGATATGGCAGCCTCGCGAATACACTCGCTCCCCATGACGCCTACGTGTGCGGCACCGTATGGAAGGGGTTAATGTCTGTGGCAGCTAATGATGAAGTTTAGTGGGGTAAGAGAAGAAAGCTGAAAGTAAATGTGGGCAAAAAGTGATGAGGTGTACAAGGGGAGAGGGTGGTATTGAGTCGGAGATAAATCTTTAAGGAGAGAGGCTGGAGGTACATTTAGCAGGGAATGGAGGAGTAGGGGTAGAGGTAAATTTTAGAGTGAGGGAAGTAAGTGAATTTCTTGGGGGAAAGAAGTGTTATGAGAAATAGGTATCTGGGGATGAATATAAAGAGTAGACAATACAAGAGGGTGCTTATACTTGTTAAGCTGTATGGAGCAGAGACTGAATTTGAAGGAGGCAGAAAGGAAGCTCCTAAATGTGTTTCAAATGAGATGTTCAAGAAAAATGGTAGAGGCTACAAGGGTGGATAGAATGAAAAATGTATAGATAAGGTGGAGAGTGGAAATGTAAAAAAAAGTTTGCAGATTGGTTGATGAAAGAATGCTTTGGTGGTTTGGGCATGTGGAAGAAAATTAGTGAGGAAAGACTAGTAAAAATGTGTGGAAGGCAGGTGTGAATGGAGAGAACTTGAAGGGAAGACCAATAATGAGGTGGATGGATGGAGTGAGGGGGCATTGAATGTAAGAGGAATGTCTGTTGAGTAGGTAAGGGAGAGGCCAAGAGATGGGCCTGAGTGGAGAATAGTTATGAATGTATGAGGAAATGGCATGGCCCAAAGGGATTTTTCCTCTGCTTTGTATATTTCTTGGAGTAAGTAGTGGGTGTGCTGTGTCTTGCTGCATTGCTTCTGACCCAGGGCAGTGGGCAGGATGCAGGGATGACCTGTCATCCATGAGGGGAAGGAAGTGGTGGTGGATGGGAGTGGAATGGGTAGAAGTGGGTGTGTACCTTTTGACTTGTCCTCCCTGGTGGGGGAAGACCCTTGGTATATAGATAGATGTAATGGGTGTGACTAGACTCTTTAGATAAGGCATTAT
Organism: Oratosquilla oratoria; assembly: GCF_046742065.1. Lineage (NCBI taxonomy): Eukaryota > Metazoa > Arthropoda > Malacostraca > Stomatopoda > Squillidae > Oratosquilla > Oratosquilla oratoria. The sequence continues at coordinate 636,854 of NW_027467752.1, forward strand.
GATATTAAGGGAGTGTGCATTTGTTTTTGTGAAGGACTCCCCTTATTACATCTTTTGGATTCATCTATTCTTTAATATAAAAGACCAGGGACAGAATGCCTGAAGACATGATTTAGAAAATCTCTGATTGCATTGTTTCGTTATTTTGTCCCTTGACAACTGTTCTTTTATTGCAGATTCAGCAAAAGAGTTTAGGCTTGACTGTGGTGCTCAATGAACATGGGCAAATTACTAAGACAGCTCCTGGTAATGCTGAAGTAGATGACATCAAGGAAGACTTTGAAGAGGAAGAAGATGAAGACCCCCAGCCAAGTCTAGTTTGTAGTATATGTAAGAAATTGATTTGTTTTGACTTTGATCAAGTAGCAGTGCTATTATGTGCTGCAGTGACCTTATCCCAAGTGGTGTTGCAGGGGGGGGTTGGATATGGATGACTTTCATCCTTGAGGTGCTAAGATGGGAGTGGCGATGTATGGGATTTGGATGGATGTGGGATGTGTGTATGCTTTGACATGGGCATAGACAAACTACCTCAGTTCCAGCTGTCACATGTAAGACACTGAACACCTCATCTTACACAATCCTGCCCTAGCCATATTCAGTCAACAACAAAATTTTTCATTCTTGAACGATTTATTGGTCAGTACAGTGGCTGTTCCCAGTTATCTGGGAGCTGTGGGTGTCTTGCAAGAGTTTTAGGGCGACATATTGATTAATTGGATGTACCGAAGAGCCTTTCCTCTTTAAAAGGTGCATGGCCATGTAGGTATGTACATACATACATACATACATACATACATACATACATACATACATACATACATACATACATACATACATACATACATATACCATTGGCTTTTTCCCTCTTACAAGGGAGGTAGCTAAAAACAAAGGCATAAAATCCACTCCTACCCATTCCATCCCCACATACTCCACCCCCATTCACCTCCCTCCCTCCCTCTTGTCATGGCTCCTCCTGGATTACGGATCATCCCTTCATCTTGCCCACTGCCCTGGGTCAGAAGCAATGTAGCAAGACACAGCACATCTACAGCAAGGCATTTCATTTAATCAGTGGCCCCCTCTCTCTGTCCTCATGCAGAAAAAGAGAAGGCAGGGTGAAATCCCTTTATGCTGTGTCAAAATATCATTCACACATACTCCCTCACCCCTCCCCATCCCCCACCCACTCCCTTCCATGCATCACAGTATCACTATCATCCATTCACAGCCATTCTCCACTCGCCCTTACCTTCTGTCTTCTCCCTTCCTTCCTCAACAGACATACCCCTCATGGTCAGTACCCCTTTCAGCCCAACCATTCATCTCATCCCCTAATGTTCACTTCCTCCACCTCTGCCTTCCACACTTCTCTATACCTAATATATTGAAAGAGGTACCAATAGATATCACTTAATTCCATTGGACACCATGAGAAGGAGGCATACCTACATTATACAACCTCAGCCCAGATGATGCAATAAGAAACTTTCTATATCCTACTCACACACCTTCCATAGCCAGCTTCCAGCATGTCAAACATTTCACGTAAATCACAAAACAAACACTCCTCTCAAGATCACAAAATTCAGTATGAAATGAAGCACCCTGTGACAAACCAGAAGACAATAATTGGTCCCCACAGAATACAGAACAAGCCTGGAAACGGACACCATTCAACATCTCCTCATGGTGGCTTTGCCTCGATTCCTTTGGACTGCAGATCTTCAGGAGGAACTAGGCTATGGAAGGATTTGTTTAGAAAAAAAGAGAAATCTGGGTTTAAGGTTTTATATTGACTGGAAATGGAAGTAAATACATCCATAGGAATTTCCATGCATTGGGGTTAAGGGAAGAGGATGGGTCATTTTTACAAAAGGAATGAGTTATTTGTAAAAGAAAATGCAAATTTGTAAGCTTTATGGCTATAGATAAAGGTGGAAGTAGAAGTGATATTGAAAGCTTGATGTTTTAATATGTTTATCTTTGCCTACAGGTAACACATCTTTCGCTACAAGAAAAACGTTGAGCCGTCATCAACGTTCTTTCCATGAAATGGAACGTACAATATTCTCATGTCCCATGTGTAAAAACAAGTTCTTCAGTATGTGGGCAACTGTCAAACATTTGCAAAGATGTAAGTTCCTTATTAGCTAGTTACTTTTTATTGTAATTTATATTATTTTGCAATGCATGAATCAAGAGAGAGATCTGTAATGAAAACATGTTGATTTCAATGTAGGGAGCAGTTGAGGGTGTGAGTGGGTCTTCTAGATTGGGTGTTTACATTAGACTACAACTTTATGAAGGGGATTGTGGTGTCTGAATATTGACAGATCCCTCATTTTTGACACCTTCCTATAGGCTCATCTGCACCATCCCCTACAACTTCACATCATTACTTCTTATTTCAATTCAGTCATTATTATGGGGGGCATCCAAAGTTTTTTTTTTTTTTCATTTTAAGGCCTGGGGTTTGTGTCAAGAATACTACCCATGGATTCTTTGAGTATTGAGAGATGACTAAAAGGGACCGAGGATGTGAGATTAGTAAACATATCACCCAAAAAGGGAACTTTTCAGGAGGTATGAGGAGGGAGCTGTCATATTATGAAGCAGTGGGGGTAACCATCTATGACTGTCAGGTGCTGCTGCAGAAATGCTGTACCTTACTGCGTTGACCCGTGTAATGTGTAATGTAGTTAACTAGGATGTTTTCATCCATTTGGTGCTAGGATGAGAAAGGCATTAAATGGGATTTGATGTAAATAATGGGTGTGAGTTTTTGCCACACCCGTGTAAGGGGAAAAGGGCCATTGGTGGATGAATGTATGCGATTTCATATCTAATGTACCATGGTAGGATTGGAACGACTGTATTCAGGTGGAACCACCTGTATTTCATTTGTGATCACCAGTACCTGTATCATTGGGGACAGTATAGGACCAAGAATGTGGAGTTCTGTGGTAAAGGAGAGATTTAAGGAGTGGGGAGGGGTGGGGTAGTGGAACTTAAAAATGATCAAATTCATTTTAAGTGGAGTGTATTTAGGGATGGCATGGATGGGAATGATTTTATGCCTTTTTCTTTTTGGCTACCTCCCTTGAAAGGGGGAAAAAGCCATGGTATATGTATGTATTTGCTGTGGATGTGCTGTGACTTGCGACACTGCCTCTGACCCAGGGCAGTGGACAAGGTGCAGGGATGACCTGTCATCCAGGAGGTGCTAAGATAAGAGGGAGGGTGGAGGGGAGTGGAGTGTATTTAGGGATGGAATGGGTGGGGAATGATTTTATGCCTTTTTCTTTTTGGCTACCTCCCTTGAAAGGGCGAAAAAGCCTTGGTATATGTATGTATGTATGAATTTCCAGTCATTAAAGAATGCTGGATAGCAGGTCAACAGAGGTGTCACTGAAGTTCGTAGAATAGTGACTGCATAAAACATGCAGCCAATACTCCATATAGTGGATGGGGTTAATTGAGGTGCATGCAACTTGATCATTAATGGTACCAGGTAGCTGAATGAAGTTGTCTGGTTGTAGACAGAATAAAAGAAGCACCTCTTGCAATGATATGTGGGGACCTTTACTTACAGAAAATGGATTATTGGGAATACTTTAAGCCAAAGAAAAAGCTAATTTATTGTTGCAAATTTATTATAATTGTTAACACAAATTCTTTAAATATCTTGTCTTACAGTCCACAAAAAATCGGCAAATTACATCCAGAGGGTCAGACATACTATAAAAGAAAGATCGCGTGTCAAACCCATTCCAAAGAAGCTGGACATAAAAGAACTAGATCAAGCAGATGGTGTCGATGAGGAGGTGGAGGAAGAAGATGAAGAAGAGGAGGAAGAAGAAGAGGAAGAGGAGGATGTTGGTAAAGAGAGACCCAAAGTGGAGCCAGAAGAGAGCATTGGAAAGGAAAATCAGGCTGTGGTGGATCAGGAGAAAGTAGAAGAAAAAATTGATAAGGTCAATGTATGTATAATTGGTACCTTTTTTGTCATTATATTTAGGAGTGAGTATATATATTTTAGTTCATGTGTACGAGTATATGTCAGCTTCTGTAACTTGAAGGTATGAAAGGAATGATCTGAAAGTTAGTGGTATGTTTTTCAAAGCCTGTGCTGTGCACAGATCTGCCTCATGAATTTAAATTAATGAGGCTTAAACATGTTAGAATCTTATTTAGAATAGAGGAGATTAAATGTGGGTAAAAATGAAAACCATTCTTGCCTAGTACATGTGAAATGGTTTCCTTTCATCACTTGTACACAAAATGTCCACACTTGTTTATGCTTTGCTCACATCACATCAGCTTATCAAGTGGGGATTCTCCACAGCCTTTGCTGCTTGCTCATTGTGTTCAGTTATGCTTTCTTTATATATGAATAATATACATACATATGTGTAAAGCACCACTGGGAAATAAAAGACAAAAGAGCTGATGATTTCATCAATGAAGACATCATGAGGGTATGAAATTGTTTGGTCTTTCATCTGTTATTTCTCTGGTTCTTTGCACATTTTTGATTCATGTACATATCATGATTTGTGTTGCATATATGCATACATACATTTCTACGCTTTTGTATAGTTTTATACATGCAAGGGGACAAGGGGGTCGTCAATTAAGTGAAGTAGCCTTGCTGTTAATGTGCTGTCGTGCTGGATTGCTTCTGACCCAGGACAGTGGGTGTGATACAGGGATGACCTGTCATCCATAAGGAGCCAAGATGAGAGGGAGTAAAGGGTGGTGGATGGTTATGGAATGGGTGGGCATGAAATAGATGGGACTGGGTATATGCCTTCTGACTTCGGCTACCTCCTTGGTAAGGGGGAAAAAGCCCTTTGTGTGTGTGTGTGTGTATTTACCTAGTTGTATTTACCTAGTTGTATTTTACGGGAAGGGGAGCTATGCTCGTGAGGTCCCGTCTTCATATCTCATTTTATCTAAACTATTTTTAAATTCATGTATTGTTTTTGCACACACCACTTTCTCATCTAACTTGTTCCAACTGTCTATTGCTCTGTGAGGAAAGCTGTTCTTTTTCAAATCTCTTCTATAGTTGTCTTTTTTTATTTTCTTTCCGTGTCCTCTTGTATTTCTGTCATCCCATTTTATCAGATTCTCTCTATCAGTAATTTCTATGCCTTTCATGATTCTGTAAATAGCTATCAAATCTCCTCTCTCTCTTCTTTGCTCTAGTGTCTGTAGTTTAAGTTTTTGTAGTCTCTCTTCATATGATAGTTTTGAGAGTGTTGGTGCCAGTTTAGTAATTGCTCTTTGTATTCTTTCAAGTTTTTTTATACATTTTTTTGTACTTGGTGACCATATCGTTGCTGCATATTCCAATCTTGGTCTTATCAGGGTGACTAGGATTTTCCTCACCATTTCTTCATCCAGGTATGTAAATGCCACTTTGATTGTTCTTATTAAATTATAAGTTTCTCCAAAAATCTTATTTATATGTTTCTCAGGTGACATATTATTCATAACAATGACTCCCAGGTCCCTCTCATTTTCTACTCTTTTTATTCCTTCTTCTCCCAAATTATATGATCCTGTTATTCTGTTTTTGCTTTTTCCAAATTCCATTATACTACACTTTTTTGTATTGAACTCCATCTCCCACTTCCTACTCCATTCTTGTACTTTATTTAGATCTCTCTGTAGTGATTCACAATCTTCTTCAGTTTTCACTCTTTTCAGTAATTTTGCATCATCTGCAAAGAAGCTCATATAGCTTTCAATTCCTTCATCCATATCATTAATATATATAGCAAACATTATTGGGGCCAGAACTGTTCCCTGCGGGACACCGCTTATTACTTCATTCCATTTTGAGTGCTGATCTCTTATCACTACTCGCATTTTTCTTTCTTGCAAAAAGTCTTCCATCCAATTTAGCAATTTACCTTGTATTCCTCCTTCATATTCTAATTTCTTAAGCAACTTCTTATGTGGTACTTTGTCAAAAGCTTTTTTTAGGTCTAGAAATGCACAATCAGCCCATCCATCTCTTTCTTGTATTATATCTATTAGCCTTGAATAGAAACATATTAAATTGGTGACGCATGATCGTCCTTGTCTGAATCCAAATTGCCTTGGATTTAGTACGTTGTTTTTCTCCAAGTATTTTACCCATCTACTTTTGATAATTCTTTCACATATTTTTGCTATTGTACTTGTTAGAGAGACTGGTCTATAGTTGGTAGGTTCTTCTTTATTTCCTCCTTTATATATAGGTACTATATTTGCTTTTTTCCAATCTTCTGGAACTTTTCCTTCTTTTAAGGAACTGCTTATTATGCTATGTATTTTGTCTGCCAGTTCATTCCTACATTCTTTCAGAATCCAGTTTGCTATTTCATCTGGCCCATGCGATTTTCTGACATCAAAATTACCCAAGTGTGTCAATATTTCATTCTTCGTTACTTCTATTTCTTCCATAGGGGGGACTTTTTCCTTCCACTCAATCTCTTCAGGTTGTATATTTTCCCTTGTAAACACTGATTTAAAATGTTTGTTCATAATTTCTGCCATTTCCATTTCCTCAGTGTATTCAACTCCCCCTTGTCTTAATTTCTCCAAGTCTTGTTTGTTTTTCAGTTTATTGTTTACAAATCTGTAGAATAGTTTTGGTTGATCTTTACACTTTTCTATAACATCTTTTTCATATTTTCTTTTTTCCTCTCTGCACTTTTGTACATATTCATTTCTATAACCAGTATATATTTTCCATTTTTCAGGTCTTCTGTCTTTTTTCCATCTGGTCCAGGCTTTGTCTCTTTTGTCTTTTAACTCCCTACAACTTTTGTTGTACCAGCATTTTACATATTCTTTTTCTTGTTTTTGTCTTGGGACATACTTTTCCACTCCTTCTTTGTACATTTTTGTCAAAATATTCCATTTCTCTTCCACTGATGTTTCTTCTTTGTATATTTCTTCCCAGTTTTCTTGTTGGAAGAATTCTCTTATTTTATCAAAGTTTGTTTTTTCATACATCATTCTTCCTTTTCTATATTGTTCATTTCTTTTCATATATTTTTCTTCATTAAGTTCCAGTTCAATCAATATGTGGTCACTTTTACCTATTGGTGTTTTATATTCAATCTTGTCCACTATTCTAGGTTCAGATGTAATTATTAAGTCTAGCCTCGATGGTTCTTCTTCATTTCTATACCTAGTGTTCTCTTGTATCCATTGTGTCATTGAATGGTCAGTAATCATCTCAAGTAGAGCATTTCCCCATGAGTCATCACCACTCTTTACTGTCATTTCTTCCCAGCAGATTTCTTTGCAATTAAAGTCGCCCATCATAACTATTCTTCCTCCGTCTTCCATTATTTTAGTTAATGCTATCTTTGTGTCCTCTAACATACTTTTATGTTCATTCTCCTCCCATGAGGCTGTTTTCGGAGGCACATAGTTGATCACAAATTTTCTGCTCTTCTTATCTCGGTCTTCCACTTCTATCATAATCATCTCTACTGTATTCTTTCCATATATGACACCTTTCACGTTTATATCCTTCTTTGTCAGGAACATAACTCCACCCCCTTGTTTTTCTCTCTCTGTTTCTAATCCAATAATTGTATGTATCATGTCCTACACTGTTGGGTGGTAGTGGGCCTTTTAATTTTGTTTCTACAATTCCCATTATGTCCGGTTCTTTTTCTTTCAAATATTCATTCAGTTCATTCAATCCTGTTATCAATCCATCTATATTTGTGTAAGACACTCTTAGTTTTCTGCCACTTCCATTGTGTTCTCTGTTTCCCTTATGTTTTTCTTTAGTATGTCGAACTGCTTTATTTTCATGTTCACTACTCTCCAATAGAATCTCTCTTTCTCTGACTCCGTTCTTTCCTCGTTTTTTGCCTTAGCTTCAATTCTTTTCTGCTTTTCTGCCTCTCTTTCCTCCTTATTCATTTCTCTTTTTATCCATACCTTTTTATATTGATCATTTGTTGCTAGTTTCCCTGTCTTGGATAGAATTTTCTCTGCCGTTGTTTGTGACCTGAATTTAATCTTAATTGGTCTGGTCTTATCTGTACTATATTTTCCGAGTCTGAATTTTTCCTCAATTTCCTTTATAATTTCTGGTTCATCTTCCTGGACTAATTTTAATAAACTGCTTACCCTTTCATTTTCCTCCTTGATTCTTGCGGTTCTATCTGGGTTATGTTTCTCTTCCATTCCTAATATAATTATACATTTCTTTTTGTCAGCTAATTCTCTTACTATATACTCCTTCTGTCTCATCACTTTAATAACTGAGTCTTCATTATGTTCTTTCAATTGCTGTTTGACTATGTCAGTGAATGAAACCTTATTCCCTTCTTGAGTTATTCTCCAATTTTTAGCTTCTGTAGCTATTTTCTCACTGTTTTCATTACTATTCTTCTTCAATTTCTCATTCTCCTCCTTTACATTTCCTAACTGTCTTTTTAGGTCCTCTACTTCTTCAGTTAAGTTTCTGTTAGCCTTCTCTAGTTGTTCCAATCTTTCAATTCTTTGGAGAATGGAGCCTACATTACCTAACTTACGTTCCAAGTCCTCGATCACCTTATCAACTCTCTCCTCTAGTCTTATCAGTCTGGGGGGGGTTGTGTCCCCCCCACCCTCTTTAAATCCCTGGAACATATTCTCGTCACTTTCTACTGTATTTCTCCTCTCTATACGTCTAATCTTTAAATTTTTATTTGCCATTTCGTCATCCGGTGGTCGTTTCATGTTGACCTTCCGCCCGTCTGCCTGGGCCAAGTCCTCCACATCCTCATTACCTTCCATTTCCCCAGTAATCCCTCCCCCTCTCCTCTTTCCTTACTTTCCCACTACCTCACGAGCAATTCCCCCCCCCTGCAAATACAAAAAGGCACTTCTCTTTGCGTTGGTATCCTCAATCTGCACTTTTCTTCAGAGCGTTCGTCAAGCCGTCCGTTCGTTGAAAGTGTGTGTGTGTGTGTGTGTGTGTGTGTGTGTGTATGTATATATATATATGTATATATATATATATATATATATATATATATATATATATATATATTTAAATATATATATATATAACATGCACACACCGCAAAATAGAATATTAAAAATGATAACTGGAATAGCCCTAATAGAACATCATCTCTCACACCAAAATATTTCCAGAAAAAAATATATATATATAAAGGCACACAGTTCTACGCAAGAGCTAAACCCATCCATTCCTCACATCATATCACAGAATCACAACCAACAGAATACAGTAAAAAGCCAACCCCAGCAACATACTACTCAATCATGAACAATAACTTCCTGTACTTTAAAACATACAAAACTGATCAAAAACTAAAGATTCCTAGGCTGACCCCAAAATTCCATAATCCACCAGAGTCTCCTAGATATCAGCTCAACCAAAAAATCTCTCCAAGACATGCAAAAACTACACTGACATGACTGTATTCAGGCCATCATCCAACATTGAAATGGATTGATACAGTTTATTGTCGAGAACTCCCCTTATCAAAGGAGGCTAAGATGATGCCTCCTTACAGAGGACTTTTTGAAGCAGGGAACTTGATGTAGTATGCTCTTACTATGAATTTTCTAGGCAGGATTCAAACTGCCTCTACTCCTTTCCTCCACCACAAGTTGTGATATTCTAACCTACTCAGCAAGTACCAACACATAATTGGTCTGACCACAGACTGCCTCAGATGGATCCTACACTGTTCCAATCTCACTCTACCCAAACAACAACACAGTCTCTTCTTTGAATGAGCTGTTAGCCAATTCAGTGACTTGCTGGTTTCCATGGAGCAGTGGCTCTCCTGCAAGAGAGACCAGGGGCAACAGATTGACTGACATATTGATTACCATCCTGGAGCTATGAATACTTGTTAATTTTTTCTCATATTACTTAGCCATCTTAACATATCAAGATCATTAATATTTTACACATTATTAATGTAGGGGTGCTCAAGGGATATTTGGTGTTGTCATGGTTGTTCAGCGTGCATATGGATGTGGTGATAAGAAAGGTGAATGAAAGTGCTAGAAGTTTGGAATTGGTGGGTGAGAATGGCGAGACTTGGAAAGTCATCTAGTTCTTATTTGTGGAATACTGCTTGTGGCTCATTCTGAGGGGATAATGAAGCAGCTGGTGGCACAAGTGTAGGGAAATTGCAGGTGAATGGGCAAGTATAGTGATGAGATTTATGATAATAGTGGCAGGTTGAATGCAAGTGGGAAGGGTGAAATGTCTTGGGAAATTGATTTTTAAATATCTGAAACAATAAGGTATTTCACTTCATCTTTAACTTTGCATGAAGGGGCAATGAGTGAGATGCTGTGGATGTGCTGTGTCATGCTGCATTGCTTCTGATATAGGCAAGGAGCCAAGATGAAAGGGAAACAAAAGGGTGATGGATTGGAGTGGAATGAGTGGGGGTGGGTGCATGCCTTGGTTGGTTACCTATCTTATGAGGTTGCCTTTGGTATATAAGTAGATAGTAAATTTTTATAGATATAGACAGTACATATGCATGGAATCAAATGTGAAAAATTGAGTTTAATGTTTACTCAACAGCAAAAAAGGAATATTCTTTGCTTAGTAAAAAAGGATTTTAGTGTAATGCTGTTTTTTGTATGATATAGTGGGCCTGTGTACATGGTGAGAGATGAGCCATGTTTTAGCGTATAGTTTCATATAGCCATCCTCCTGTTTTTAGAGATGTTGAACATGTACACGTTAACATTTTTTGAGGCTCTTGTGGAGTAACTGCTTTGTTGGGGTTTCTTGCAGACGCCTCAAAAGGAGAAAGAAGAGGTGGCTAAGCAGAGCAGACCTCAGTCAGCGAACAGTTGTGCCGTGAGTTCTGATAGCACAGGCATACCCACAACAAAGGTAAGTAATGCAATTATCATAAATATCAATGTATTTACCATTCAGTTTAGATTTTGCTATTTACCTTGATTAGAAATCTTTGGTTTAAAAGTACTTTAAGTTTGTCTGTTAATGTAGATTAAGGAAATCCATGTATTGTAACAAATTAGAATTAGTTCTTGTTTGTTAATATTGATTTAAGCAAGTTCTGTATGAGTTATGAATACAGAGAAAATTGTTGAAGAAAGAAGAGTATTGTATTTGTTGAATTATTGGCTTTAGTTCTCTTGTATTTTAGTAAGTAGCTCTTCATGAAAGATTAGTTGTGTAGGGTCAAGTATTATTGAATATATTTTATAAAAATGTATGACTAAGTCTTAGCTGTTTATTGTTTTTGTACATTAATACAAGGTGTATTTGTCATATATACTTTCATGTTCCTGCATGCTTCTTTTTTAGATGACTTTTCCCCATGTAAAGTTATATCTGAAGAGTTACCCACAGAGGGTGGTTGAGAACCTTGTATAGAGATGTTCATGAGAGAGAGAGAAAAGGGTGCTTAAATTGTTGCCTCGCTTCTTATTTTAATTGTTTAAAAGGTTTCAGTAATATAAATTACCCATAAAAAGTGAGGTTGACCTGTAAGTAAACAAAAGTGAGATAATTATTATTTTCGTAAAACAAAATATAAATTTTGGAACAGGTAAAGATTATTTTCCAGATTTGTAACGTATCGTGTCTTTCTTTGATAAGAACAATGGTTGTGTGTTTATCCTGTTTTCTGTTGCCCACGGTTTTCCCCAAAGCTTCCCCACAAAGGTGGGTCCTTGTCTACAGTGCAATGTGACAGGCAGCAACTGACAACACTGACATTTGGCTAAATTTCCCCTTCTGTGTTAAAAAAATTAGAAATATTATGGTTTCATAATGCATACATACATATACCAATGGCTTTTTCCCCCTTACAAGGGAGGTAGCCAAAATCAGAGGGATGAATCCACTCCCACCCATTTTATCCGTACATGCTCCACTCTAATTCACCCCCCTCCCTCCCTCTTTTCTTGGCTCCTCCTGGATGACAGGTCATCCTTGCATCTTGCCCACTGCCCTGGGTCAGAAGCAATGTAGCAAAACACAGCAAGGCCACTTCATTTAATCGGCAACCCCCCTCTCTGTCCCCTCATGCAGAAAAAGAGAAGACAGGGAGAAATCCCTTTGGGCTGTGTCAAAATATCATTCACACGTACTCCCTCACCCCCCATCCCCCACCCACACCCTTCCATGGATCACAGCATCATCCATACATAACCATTCTCCACTCACCCCTATCTTCTGTTTTCTCCCTTCCTCGACAAGCATTCCCCTTTTTCCCAACACCCCTTTTACTCCATCCCATCCTTGGTCACCCCCTCATGTTCAATCCTTCCACCTTGACCTTCCACACCTCTTGTACTAATTTTTCTTCACTCATTCTTTCCTTGTGTCCAAACCACCCCAATACTTTTTCATCAACCCCATCTCCCAACTCCCTTTCCACCCCCACTCTCCTCCTCACTATCCAGTCTAGCAACCCCTACCATACTTCTCAGGCATTTCATCTCAAACACATTTAAACTCTTCCTCTCTTATGTTACCTGTTTCTGCCCCATACAGTGCTGTTGGCACAATCACCCCATACAATCTCCATGTAGTATCCATTCCCGAATGTCTATTTTTCGTTACACTTTTTAATACTGCATAGCATTTACTTGCTTCTCTCAATCTACATTCTATCTCCACCTCCACTCCACCCTTTCCCACCACATTTGCACCTTATGAAACCAATTATTATGTTTCATAAGATCACTTTAGATAATATGGCCTACATCATATACATAAAATTTCATGTAATACCCATCCCATCTTGACACCTCATGGGTGAAGATTTATCTGTGTCCTTCACCACAATACTGAGGTCAAAGACAGTGCCTTAAGATGCAGCATTTTCACAGCAGGGCTTGACAGCCAAAGCCGGCTTACCCCCATCATTATTATATGGTGACCTTTCTCGTCCACTTAAAAAACTGATAAAACTATAGGACAGACTAGAGTAGCAGCCATTTAGGCTGTCTTCGTTTATCCATTCACAATCTCCCACCATTCACACCTGTCTTCATTCCCTTGTCTTCCCTGCTTGACAGTCCATCAGCACACTTTCTTTAGGTATACATTGAACAGTCTCACCAGCTATTTCAGTGGTGGAAAAAGTGGAATGGACAAAAAGTTACAAGAGTACAAAATGGCAAGTAAGTAATAGTAATTGTTGCCTCAAGTTTTACTGACTGGAGACCTGCCATCTTGCAACAGATGTCCGAGATCTTGGCCCCAGCCTGAAGATAGGGATGACTTCATAGATGTGGTGTAAAGGATGATAGAGACAAAGATTGGGCTTTGGGTGGGTGTAGGATGTTTATAGGGTGACTATATGCTTTGACTTTGCCATCCCCCACCTATAAAAAGGAAAAGATGTTTTGGTATGTGCATGTATTTATTGCCGTTGCTGTACCTCTACATTATCCTTGACCCAAGTGGTGTGGCCAGGAACAGGGATGACCCTCATCTATGAGATGCTGTGATGGGAAGGACATATGGATTATGATATGTATGAAGTGTGTGGCTGAGTTTTGAGTTATTATTTTAGGTGCTTTAGTGACATCCCAACAGACCAAAGTCATGCCGTATTCTTTTAAGATTGGAGAAAACTGAAAAAAAAAGAAGAAAAAAAATGAAGGTAATTTCTAATTTCTACTATTCCTTCAGCCAGGGATACAAGTAGGATGGGAGAAAATAGAAGGAAGGGTAGTGATTGGTGGGATGATGAAGCAAAGAAAGTTGTAGAAGAGAAGAAACAAGCATTCACAGATTGGTTGCAAAATAGGACGAGAGAATTATATGAGAGGTACAAAGAAAAGAGAAGAGAAGTAAAGCATAAGATAAAGAAGGCAAAAAGGAGAGCAGATGTGAAATGGGGGAAGTGCATGACAGAAACTTTTGAAAGTAAATAAAAGATGTTTTGGAAGGTAATTAAGAGAGGAAAGGGAGGTGAATCAAGTAGAGAAGAAAATGTAAAAGGTTCAGAAGGAAAAATCATATTGGAAAAGACAAGAGGAAGAGGAAGGTGGGTAGAGTATTTTAGGGATTCGCTAAATGTTAAGGAGGATGGGGAAGGAAAGGTAGTTGCAGTGGGAGGTACTAAGATGACAGTGATGAATGCGGAAAATGGAGAAGAAATAAGAAAAGATGAGGTGAAAGCAGTTATTAAAATGATGAGAGCAGGTAAGGCTGGATGGGTATCATGTGGAGTGTCTAAAAAAGGGAGGTACAGTGATGGACTGGCTGGTGAGGTTGTTTAATGTGTCTAAAAGAGGGTAGAGTGCCAGAGGACTGGAGGAGTGCCTGTGTCTTACTGCATTGCCTCTGACCTGGGCAGTGGGCAGGAGACAGGGATGACCTTTTATCCATGAGGAGCTAAGGTGAGAGGGAGGAAAGGGTGGTGGATGAGAGTGGAATAGATGGGAGTGGGTGTGTGCCTAGGCTGGCAACCTCCCATTTAAGGGGGAAAAGGCCCTTGGTATATCAATAGAGATCTTACACTGTCCAGATAACATATAATCTCTCTACCAATTGTCTTACAGATTGAACTAGTGGCTGTAGTTAGTTTCCTGGGTGCTGTGGGCCTTTTGCAAGAAATAATTGATCCTTTATCACAGGTGTCTCTGGCATTAGACCCACTGCTCCTAGGTAACCAGTAATGGCCACAAGACAGGCCCATAGGTTACTCAAAGAAATGTCAAAATAATGCCCAAATACCTATCACACATGCATACTCTCTTCTCTTCCTCCACAACCACCATACGCCAGTCTCCAGAAACGTATTTATAATCGTCATTGTTCCATCAACAAACTGAATAACAATACATTGCTGCATGCCAGACCCCCAATATCCATTCCTCTGAATCCTCTCACCCCCAAAAGGACAGTCCACCTGGCCGGACTACGGTGTGGCCACCATTTAGCCCTTCCAAACTACCAGAAGCGGCTGGATGACTGTATCACAGATAACTGTTTAGGCTGTAACACTTCACCCTGTACTGTACAACATATGGAAAACTGCATTGTACATAATCATGCATGCCAACAACTCAATACACATTGTATAAGGGATTTGTGGGAAAATTCTGTTTTAACTGTAGTGTTCCTCATGGAGTTGGGACTGCTTAGCCAGACAGTCTAGGAAACCACGACAACAACTACTCAAGGAAGAGATATGATTGTTTTGTAGGGATAATTAGTGTGGGGTAGTCTAGGTTGAGCTGTTCATTGTTCTCTGTGTAATGGTTGCTTCTAGGGCAGTTTGATTCTGTTGTTAGGCCCATTCTGTTCTGGTACGGTCAGTGATGAATAGTGTTCTGATTGGAAGTATGCTTTGGTTCTGCAAGAGAGAACTGATGCAATGGTATTATTAATATACATACATGGTGATGAGAAGATAATGAGGGTGGAAAAAGGGAATTAAAAAAAAAATTATATTGAGACCACATGGAAATATAGTAGAACATACACATGATGGATAGCATCCTAGTGTATGTGTCTTTATTTACCTAGTTGTATCTTATGGGAAGGGGAGCTATGCTCGTGGTGTCCTGCATTTGTATATCAGTGTTTTTTCTTAAATTCGTGTATGTTTTTTGCACGCACTATTGTTTCGTCCAGCTTGTTCCAAGTGTCCACCACCCTGTGGAAAACTGTTTTTCTTCAGATCTCTTCTATAATTATCCTTTTTGAGTTTCTTTCCATGTCCGCTTGGGTTTCTCTTGTCCCAGTTTAGTAAGTCCTCTCTATCAAGTATTTACGTAGTTGAATGTACCTAGTTGTATTTTACGGGATTGGAGCAATGCTCATGTTGACCAGTTTTTGTATCTCTCTATATCTAGTTTGCTTTTGAATTTGTGTATATGTCTGGCATTAACTGTTCCACTGTTCAATTTGTTCCAGAAGTATTTCCGTGTGTGTGTGTGTGTGTAGAATGGAGCACTAAGAGTAATAACAGGATGCACCAAAACCACCCCTATTGGATACCTGCATATATATGTACATGTTTGCAGATGATGCAAAAATCATAAGAGTGAAAAACGAGGATGGTAGAGTAATGTTAAAAGATTCATATACTATTTTTGCATGGAGCCAAGAATGGGGAAATGAAGCTTAATACCAAAAAATGCAGAGTACTGTAAATGGGCAATAGCGGCAAAAGGCCATCCTTAAACTTTTTCTTGGGAAGTGAACCCATTACGAAAGGAAAAAACAGAGAAAGACTTGGGAGTGTTGGTAAGGCAACCTGTCACCTGACAGACATATGAGTAGGATTGTGGGAGAGACATACAGACTGCAGAAGATTAAAATGATGTTCCACTATATGGATGAAGAGATAAAAAAACTCATTGAAACCCTGATTTGTTCAAGACTGGAATATGCATCAGAAGTAGTGAAGGATATAAGTAAGATTGAGAGAATATAAAGGGCAGCAACCAAACTGGTTCCCAGCTTGGCAAATAAACCATATGAGGAAAGACTAAAAGCATTGGGTCTGCCACCTTTGAAAGATCAAAGAGAAAGAGGTGATATGATAACAGTATGTAGGTCACTAAAGGTGATAGATTGCATTGATAGAAGAGATCTGATTAAAGATGGAAGGGCTTAAAGAGATCATGGAAGTAAATTAAGAAAGACAACATGTTGAAGGGATGTGGAGAAATACAGTTTTCCATAAGGATGCATAATTATGTGCAATAGTTTAGAAGGTGATATAGCCTGCACTCAATACATGAGTTCTGATCTAAATATGATAATTGGAAATCAAAGATATAGATTAAGTTGGAATTGTACATGGATATAAGTCTAGGTATGTTAGAAAATTAGAGAATAGGAGATGGGACCCAACAAGCATTTCTCCTTTCCTGTATACTGTAATTAGGTAAACACACTGCCATTCTCCTCTCAGCCCTGTCGTCTGCTTTCTTCCTTCCTCCCTCAACAGATATCTCCCTCTTGCACAACACCCCTTTTACCACTACATATGTACATACAGAAACAAAAATCCTCTATATAGATCATCACATGAAAATGACAGGAACACAATTCTACGCTAGACCCCATAACAACACACCAGTTGGTATCAGCTCTGAGAAAATGATGGAATGGCATGCTTGCCCCCAGGATTTAAATCTTAATAAGAGCCTTAGGTTTATTTTGAAGACTTACTTCTGAGTCTGGACATATTTATCCAAAATTGAAGTGTGGAATGTTATAGATATGCCAAAGCTATTACCCTATAGACCAGCTCCTCTTCAATAATTTGAAATAGTGCTGGGTACATCAATGTGTGAGCTACTTCATCCTAATGATATATACATACATATGCCAATGTCTTTTTCCTCCTTACAAGGGAGGTAGCCAAAGTCAAAGGCATAAATCCAATCCCACATATTTCATCCACACATACTCCACTCCCATTCACCACCTCTCCCTCTTTTATTAGCTCCTCCTGCACTACCCAGGGTCAGAAGCAATGCAGCACATCCACAGTAAGGTCGCTTCATTTAATCGGTGACACTACCCCATCTTCTCATGCAGAAAAAGAGAAGATGGGGATGAATCCCTTTAGGCTGCATCAAAATATCATTCATACATACTTCCTCACCCCCTATCCCCCACCCATTCCCATGCAGCACGGCATCATCCATACACAACCATTCTCCAGTCACTCCTATCTTCTGTCTTCTCCTTTCCTTCCTC
Organism: Oratosquilla oratoria; assembly: GCF_046742065.1. Lineage (NCBI taxonomy): Eukaryota > Metazoa > Arthropoda > Malacostraca > Stomatopoda > Squillidae > Oratosquilla > Oratosquilla oratoria. The sequence goes on from NW_027467752.1 coordinate 654,573, forward strand.
AACAGACATTCCCTTCTTTCCCAATGCCCCTCTTACCACATCCATACATCTCATCCTTGGTTGCCCCCTCGTGTTCACTCCCTCCACCTCTGCCTTCCACGCCTCTTTTATTAATCTTTCTTCACTCATTCTTTCCACGTATCTAAACCATCACAATACTTTTTCACCAACCCTATCTCTCAACTCCTTTTCCAACCCTGCTTTCCTCCTCACCTCCTTATTTCTTACTCTATCCAGCCTAGTAACCCCTACCATACTTCTCGGGGATTTCATCTCAAATACATTTAAACTCCTCTTTTCCTCTCTTATGTTCCATGTTTCTGCCCTATACAATGCTGTCAGCACAATCACCCCTTCATACAATCTCCTCTTAGCATCCATTCCCAAATGTCTATTTTTCATTACACTTTTTAATCCTGCACGGCATTTACTTGCTTCTCTCAATTTACATTCTACCTCCACCTTCACTCCCTTTCCAGCCACATTTGCAACAAAGTACCTAAAGCTATCCACTTCCTCCAATCTCCCTCCCTTAATATTCACTTTCAATATGCTTCCATCCACTCCCCTTGTACATCTCATCACCTTACTTTTACCCACATTTATTTTCAACTTACTTCTTTCGCACACCTTCCCAAACTCCATTACTAACTTCTTTAATCCCTCCTCTGATCTTGCTACAAACAGTGTTGTCAGCAAACAATTGGCTTATCTCCCATTTTTCTTAATTTTCTTTAACCATCTCCAATCCCCAACCCATTACCCTTGCATTTACCTCTCGCACCACCCCATCCATGTATGAATTGAACAGCCATGCTGACAGGTCCCTGGTGAAGTCCCACCTTTACCTCAAACCACTCATTTTCCATTCCTAATTCTAACATAGGTTCTACTAATCATTAAAACTTTTGACTGCTCTTAACATCTTTCCTTCTATCCCATATATATCCAGTATCTCCCATAGTGCCTTCTTTTCTACCCTATCATAAGCCTCTTTTAAGTCCATAAAGGCCCAAAAAACATCATTACCTTTTCCTAAAGCTTTCTCACATATCTACCACAAAAATCTGATCCATGCAATGCCTACCTTTCCTAAACCCACTGTTTCTCACCAATTACTCCCTCTGTTCCTCTCTTAATCCTCTCAATCAGAACCCTTCCATAAGCCCTCCCAACTATAATCAACAAACTGATCCCTCTTAAACTGCTATACACTTGTCCCCTTTTCTCTTTTCTCCTCCAGGCCTCTGGCACTCTACCCTCTTTTAGACAAATGTTACATAACCTCGCCAGCCAGTCCACCATCACTGTACCTCTCTTTTTTAGACACTCCTTATGACACCTATCAACCCAGGTGCTTTACCTGCTCTCATCATTTTAATAACTGCTTTCACCTCATCTTTTCTTATTTCTCCTCCATTTTCCTCATTCATCACTTTTGTTTTCTTAGTGCCTCCCACTACAACTACCTTTCCCTCCCCATCCTCCTTAACATTTAGCAGCTCCCTAAAGTACTCTGACCATCTTTCTCCTACTGCCATCACTTCCATTAAAAATTTTCCATCTGCACCTTTTACCTTTTCTTCTCTTCTTGATTCACCTCCTCATCCTCTCTTAATTACCTTTCAAAACAACTTTTTATTACTTTAAACATTTTCTGTCTTACTTTTACCCATATCACATCAAATCTTCTTTGTGCCTCTTTTATTGTATGCATCACTTTTCTTCTCCTGTTTGTACCTCTCATGTGATTCTTTCATCCTATTTTGCAGCCAGTCTGTGAATGCTTGTTTCTTCTCTTCTATAACCTTCTTTGCTTCATCATCCCACCATTTGCTACCCTTCCTTCTATTTCCTCCTGTCCACCTTGTTCCACACACCATCTTTGCACACCTTATGACTCCCTCCTCAAACCATCCCCATTCCTTCTCCATTCTATCCTTCACTCCCTCCCACTCATCTCTCAGCTTCTTGTACTCCATCTCCTTTTCTTTCTCATTTAAAGCAGTTTACTTTAACCACCTCCCTACCTTCTGTCCTTTTCTTCTTTCTCCATCTATCCTCCAATCTCAACTTTCCTTTTACCAAAAAATATGAAAATCCCCCACTCTCTCCCCTAAGAACATGTACATCTAGAGCTCTTCCTACTCTTTCCTGGTTACCACTATGTAGTCTATTAAAGTCCCATATACCACCGTTCCATCCACCACCCTTTGCCATGTTTACTTACGCTTGACTTTCTTCCTGAACACTGTTTGCTATCATCAACTCTCTAGACACATCTCCACCATCAACTATGATAATCCTAATGATAATGGAGTTATTTCTTTTTCTCTTTCTTTAGATTTTGTTCATTATATTATTAAATACTTTTGTGTTTCATTGTCCTTCTTTTGGATTTTATTGTAATGTCCCTTTCTTTATCGCATTGTAAGAGGGGTGAAATAAAAAATTGTCCTGTTCAGGAACCAGTTGTTTTACAGGATAGAATTTTTTCACCACAAAGGAAATTATATAAAATATAAATATCTGTAATTGACCAACTTCAAAAATATAACTTAAGAAGAATTTGTGCTTAACATCTTCAGTATGAGTCAAATATTCGCATGCACATCAGGTTGCCTGGTGTACGATGATGCATCGCAATACACGCATTACAAAATTTAGTTACAACTGTTATATTCATTCTCTTTCATTCTGAATAAATATGTCGTCACAGGAAACGTGATCAAGCCTGTTCACAGAATATGGAGGTCAGCAACAACTATAAAATAAATATAATCAGGAAGTTGATGCCAGTACCCTTGTATACATTCACAGCTCATGATGCATATATAGGCATCATTGTATTCAAGTGGTTAAAGTGTGGCATGATACATGAATATTTAAGAAGCTGGAATGGGTCTGAGAAGAATTACAGTGGGAAATCTGAATGTGTAGGGATTGGCATATGAAGAGGCTAGTCACTGGGATGTTTCACTTCATGGATGTAGAGATGACATTATATCCTTTGCTACTGTTTGCAAGTTTGCACTTCTAAGGAAATCTTTCATCCATTCCATCAGTCTCCTTTCAAGTCTTCTAACATTTTCAAACTTCCACATAAGTTATGTGTGTGTGGGTGTATCAAATTGTACTTTACAAAAAAGTGTTCTACTCATGGGGTCCCATCTCTCCGCTTTTTTTTTCTTCTAAGTTTTCTCTTAAGTCCAAACCATAGGGTTCTGGTTGGATATATATATATATATATATATATATATATATATATATATGTATATATATATATATATATATATATATATATATATATATGTGAATGCTTGCTGGCCAAGCAGGTCAGAGCATCGCTAATTGAGGTGGTGGTCCTGATGGCATTTTTTTTATTTATTATTATTATTATTATTATTTATTTTTTATTTATTTATTTTTTTTTTTATATAGATTAACATCTTTTCAACCACAATTCACTTTTAATTCTGTGCCATCGCACTCGAGACTGAGAAGCTCGGTGGAGGTACATATTGGAAATTGAAACATGGTTGAGCCGAGGACTCGAACTCAGCTCGGACATGACAAAATGTCCTTGACTAAACTCATTACACTATCTCTCTTGATAGCATAATGAGTTTAGTCAAGGACACTTTGTCACGTCCGAGCTGAGTTTGAGTCCTCGAATCGACCACGTTTCAATTTCCAATATGTACCTCCGAGCTTCTCAGTTTCGAGTGCGATGGGATGGAATTAAAGGTGAATTGTGGTTGAAAAGATTATATATATATATATATATATATATATATATATATATATATATATATATATATATATATATATATATGAATCATCATGATATGTACATGTATATATACATATGTAAATATATATGTAATATATATATATATATATATGATGCCTTCTCTTTTTCTGCATGAGGGGATGGAGAGGGGCAGTCACCGATGAAATGAAGTGGCCTTGCTGTGGATATGCTGTGTCTTTTTGGATTACTTCTGACCCAGGGGAATGGGTGAGATGCAGGGATGACCCATCATCCAGGAGGAGCCAAGAAAAGAGGGAGGGAGGGAGGGGTGGTGAATGGGAATGGAGTATGTGGGGATGAAATGGGTCAGAGTGGATTTATGCCTTTTGACTTTGGCTACCTCCATTGTAAAGGGGAAAAAGCCTTTGGTGTATGTTTAGAGAAGCAAAGATAAACAAGATTGGGTGGTGGAAGACAAATGTTGATCTAGAATTGGTGTACTCTAATGTTGCAACCATCGTGGTCTTCTTCAGAGGGTTGTTTACAGAGAGTTTAACATAGATCACATTGTATATCACTCCTGATGGGTCAGGTTACAGCGTCTGGGTGGTGATTAGTAATCCAGTGCTCCGCCTGTCTCTTCACATCTAGCACAAGGACACTTGGCAGTTGTCTGGCAAATGTGGCAAGTGTCCTTGTGCTAGATCTGATGAGATAGCTGGAGCACTGGGCAACTGATCACCGTCCAGACACTGTAACCTGGATGAGGACCCATCAAGAGTGGTATAAAATGTGACCTGTGTTTAACTTTTTGTAGACAACTCTTCGAAGAATACCATGTTGGTTGGAATGTTAGAGTAAGCCGATTTTAGCTCCTCTTTGTTTTTTCCCCCACAATCTCACATATATATATATATATATATATATATATATATATATATATATATATATATATATATATATATATATATATATATATATATATATTAATCATGAAGAACCCACAGTCGGAATAAAAGTAAATTTAGAAGAAAGTAAAACTTCTATATTTTGGCTAATAGCTATAGTCCTCTTCAGGCTATAGCTATTAGCCAAAATATAGAAGTTTTACTTTCTTCTAAGTTTAATTTTATTCCGACTGTGGGTTCTTTGTGATTATTATTTACAAATGTGCCACTACATTTTGTCTAAGTGATATATATATATATATATATATATATATATATATATATATATATATATATATATTATATATAATATATATATATATATATATATATATATATATATATACAGTCACTATCCGAGTTACAACGTATGCGAGTTACGACCACCCGTACTTACTACCACATCTAGCAGATGCCTATTATGAGTTTACTGTACATATCTGGCAGCACAGCGTGTAAGATAGTTTGGCAACCGGCATCGCATACGGCAGTTATGGCCGAGATGGAAAAGTTGCTATACACGTGGTTGGAAGATAATAGGCAAAGAAATGTGAGAGTGACGTTGCAAGCAGTGCAAAGTAAGGCTACAAGTTAATTTCACATGTTGAAAGGACGTGCAGGTGAAGAATACGCTTCACATGAGTTCATAGTGAGTGCTGGGTGGTTTCGTTGCTTTCGAGAGCGTTACCAGGTTCACCATGTGCTGTCGAAAGGTGAGGCTGCTAGC
>NW_027467752.1:667500-670000 GCF_046742065.1 Oratosquilla oratoria
ATTAGTCTTACTTTTATTTCCCATTATTTCACAAACTAGTGTACTCCTATGGGAAAAAAAGCTAAAATTTTAAGAACAAGTCTGTGTGTGTTTGTGTTTTTCTCCATCATTCTCATCCCATCTTTAAAACCTTCCACCATTACTTGGACTATCTCCCAACTTGGCCACAGTCCTATGGTTAATCACAGATGTTAGATAAGGGAAATAAGAAACAGTTTCTTTTGCGTCTTTGGTGGTACAAACCAGCAGTGACCTAAATTCCATTATAGATATATGCATACATACATATACACATACATGCATACATGTAGTGTGTGCGTATACTTGTGTGTGTGTATATATATATATAAATAAAGGTATGTATGTATAAATGTATGTATTGTAAACTAAAACACATAACCACAGTTGAAGAAAAACCATAAAATACTGTAATTTTCGTATATTTTGGCTACTAACTGTAGCCTTCTTCTGAAGAGAACCACAGTTAATGGTCATAATGTACAGAACTTATAGTGTCTGTTTATCTCATCTCCTATTGTGGGTTTTAGTTTATACACATATATGTGTGTGTGTCTGCATATATGTATGTACTGTATATAAATTTGTACACAGAAACACGTGTGTGTGTGTGTGTGTGTGTATATATATATATATATATATATATATATATATATATATATATATATATATAAAGTGCCCAAAATGTACTGGACACTTGTAATTTCATATTGAAGTTACTAATATTGTCCTTGAGGGTTAAGACCAGATTTCAAAAATTGGAACATGGCAACCTACAAGGATCAATTACATATAGACAAAATTTGAAGGAATAGGAAAACATATGCCGAAAGTTATTAGTTATTTGCAATTCAATCTTAAGAATTATGTGCCCAAAATGAACTGGACACTAAGAAAATAGGTACCATACATACAATGAGATAATAACAAAATGAACATTTCTTAACACATTTGAAGGTAACATCATTTGTATTTAATGTGAGGACCTTTGTTATCAGTAACAGCTTGACATCTTTTGCCACAAGAATGAACTAATGTACATCACTCTTCAACAGGTATTTGGCACCATCCATCTTGAAGAATATCTCAAAGTTCCTTTATTGTTTTATGGTTTCTTGCTTTTGGTCTTTCACCAAGTATCTTCCAGGCATTTTTGATATGATTCAGGTTCAAGCTCTGTGCAGGCCTGTCAAGAAACTCTATTTCTTGGTCAGCTAAAAATTACTTAACCAGCTTTGCTGTGTTGCAGGAAATGTTATCCTGCATAAATATTGCAGGTTGAGAATCAGTAGTGTGCAGATAAGGCACTATTTGTTGGCGCAATCTGCATTCACGTTCCCCTGCAAGCAAATAAGTGGCCCAGTGCCCTCTGCTGAAATTATGCCCCAAACCGTGATGCTTTCACTACCGAAGTTTACACTGCTCTTGATGTAATTTTTAGATCATTTTTCACCTGTTTTGTGACAAACAAATCTTTGATTTGTCACAAAAGTGGACTAAGATCCACTGGTCCTTTGACCATACAACATGCTCATTTGCAAATCTTTGTAAGACTTTTCTGTTATTTTCACTAATCAATGATTTGACTGAAGGTGTGCGAGTGTACAAATTGTTTCCCTTTAGGAGGTGCTGCCAGTTACTTGGTGGGTGACATTAATTTTTTCCAATCTTCATGATTTTTTATGTATTTCTTTGTACCTTGAACATAATATCACAAAGTTTCATTTAAATATGATAATTATTTTTGGAGATATGAAATAAATCAATACTGAAAAAAAAAATGACTTAGTTGTTTTTCATTATAGCTCAACAATGTTTCAACTTAGTTTTGAAAATTAGTGTGGATACAATGATACATGTGCACTCCTTCCACCTCTTTTACTAATCTTTTTTCGCTCATTCTTTCCATGTGTCCAAACCATCCCAATACTCTTTCATCAACCATGTCTCCCAACTCCTTACCCCCAATGTTTCTCACTCTAACCAGCCTAGTAACCCCACCATACTTCTTAAGTGCCTCATCTCAAACACATTCAAACTCCTCTCTTCCTCTCTTATATTCCATGTTTCTGCCCATACAGTGCTGTCAGCACAATCACTCCTTCATACAATCTCCTCTCAGGATCCATTCCCAAATGTCTATTTCTCACTACACTTTTTAATCCCCCAAGGCATTTACTTGCTTCTCTCAATCTACATTCTACCTCCACCTTTACTCCTCCCATTCCTACCATATTCACATTCAAATATCTTAAACTATCTACTTCCTCCAGAGTCTCCCCTTTCATACTCACCACTCACTCCCAGTTTACTGCCACTTTCTCCCCATGTACTTCTCATCACTTTACCTTTACCCATATTTATATTCAACTTCCTTCTTTCACACACCTTCCCAAACTCTGACACTAACATCCTCAAGCTCTGATCCTGCTACACGGGCTATGTCGTCAGCAAACAACAACTGGCTTATCTCCCACTTTTC
>NW_027467753.1:0-27500 GCF_046742065.1 Oratosquilla oratoria
ATTCCTTAAGAGATGAGGTTACATATTTCACTAAATAAGTGAGCTTCAAATTCAGAAATCACAATCCTGAGAGGCATCCCTCCCTATCAAGGGCTCAAACAAAGCCCGTAGGAGTGATACTTAAAAAAAAAAAAAAAAAAAAAAAAAAAAATATCCCTTCCTCCACATATTGGTTACCTAAACATGACCGCTAAGACCCGGCGGCTGGTAGCAGCTCGGAGCCTAGAAAATGAAGAAAGACATGGTTACAACATCTTTTGATGTATATGAGGTACAACATCATAAATCACGCTGCCCCGACGGGTACAACTCGCTTCCAACGTCGGTCGGACCCCAAGAGTCGCGATGAATAACAAAGACAGTCATAGGTGCCAGATGCAGGGGCGAGTGGCAAACATACACTTAATACAAACACAGAACATTGAAGGACTTGGGTGTAAGGTTGCCAGTGGGTGCCACCGGCCAGTACCAAGTGGTGCCATCCTCAGCTTGCGTACGCTCGGGTCGACCTATTCCATTGGCAGTTTTGACCTCATTTGGGTCTTCTTGACTGACCTCCAGCATAATTGGAAGAACCATGACCTTGCCTGACCTCCTTGAGGCAGCTTCTGTGTATTTAGAAGATCCATTGCCTAGCCAAGCCTACTTTAGGCAACAGCTTCTGCCTACTTGAAGGAACCACGGCCTACTGTGGCGGGCGCCTCAGACACCAAGTAACGTCTCGGCTTTCTGATGGCACTGATAGGTTACTCCCAGCCGGCGAGCGCCTCGGCCAATTGTCATGTGGTGGCTACCCGGACCTACTACGGTGGCACCCAGGGGCTATTACGATGGCACCCTGGGACGACTACTTGTGGCACTCTGGCACTCTCATGCCGCTCACATCTGGCCTCCTTCACATGTGAACATGTTTTGGTGGTTTGGTGTCCTCATATTCAGCTTCCAAGTTCACCACATCGCCACACTAGCGGTGGAATTCTATTTGAAAAGTGTGAAATTGCTCTTTTTATTCTATTTATTTATTTGTTAATATGCTAATGTGATGGCTGTTCTTTTTCTTCCTCTCTCTTCCATTATCTGCACTAAATATGTTTGCGATTGCGTCACCTTGACCAAGGAAGAGGTTAAGGGTATTGGTGAGCGGGACTGTCGACCGACTGGACTGAGGCGCTAATTTTGTTGCTAAAGAAGCCCGTCAGACGCACACGCAATCTCTCTCTCTTTCTCTGTCTGTCTTCCTCTGTAAATGTATACGCACACACACGCACACACACACACACACACACACACACACACACACACACACACACACATATATATATATATATATATATATATATATATATATATAATTATGTGTGTGCGTATATATATATATATATATATATGTATATTATACAGTATATATATATATATATATATATATATATATATATATATATATATATATATGTATATTATACAGTATATATATATATATATATATATAGAGGTAGATAGTGTGTGTGCATGTATGCACAATAACAAACACGAGTAAATGTCAACGGACTCGAAAATTCATATGTCCACATGCATTCATACATGCATACATCCATGCATACATACATACATACATACATACATACATACATACATACATACAATATATACATGCACGCTTGCGAACACGCACATGTACACTAGTCCAAATCTCGGCAACACATGTGTACCTACTACGTTTGCTGACAAGGACGAATCCGCCACCCCTAATCCCCCGCGTGAGTGCGCGGGCGCGCGCGCGCGCTTTCCTTCCCAAATTGGTGTTTTTGCGCGTGTTCCCAGCCAGACGCGGACGAGGAGGAGGAGGAGGAGGGAGATGAAAAAGAGGAAAAAGAAGAGGAGGAGGAAGAGATGGTGGTGATGGTAGTGGTGACGATGGACATGATGAAAGCGGTTGTGATGATGGTAGATTGGGTGGTGGGAATGGTTTTAGTGATTTTATAGGTGGTGGAAGAGAAGGAGATGAGGGTAAGGCGGAGATGGTAGTGGTAATGATGGTGGAAGAAATTGCGTCAGCGGGCGTGAGGGACCCGGGGAATGTTGAAGAAGTGTTCATCCCTATGGACACTTTTGGAGGAAGAGGAGGAGGAGGAGGAGGAGGAATTAACATGAGGACGTTGAGCGGATGGTGACCTTTTCGTCTGTAGTTGGGGGTGAAGAGGAATTGTTTATTTTGTCTTATTTTTCTTATTTGGATTTGTTTTGCATTCTTTTGTTTAATTTGGTTTCGCTTTGTTTTGTCCTTTCTTCCCCCCCCCCCCGGGAGGGGGGGGGTCGGTCATCTTGATGTAGGGCTCAAGTCACTCGGGGATGTTTACATTTTCCTCGACTGCCACGGGTCACTACGAGTGTAAAGCGGCCCATACACGATCAATTACATTGCGCAATTTCATTGTCAATACTCTGAATTGACAATTAAATTGACAATGTATGGGCGATATATCGCCCATACACGGTCAATTTAATTGTCAATTCAGAGTATTGACAATGAAATTGCGCAATATAATTGATCGTGTATGGGCGGCTTAAAGTGGGCTCTACACGATCAATACTATTGCGCAATATCCCGTATTGTGCAAAATTATTAACGGTGTAAGGATGGTACTAAAGAATGACACAACATTGTCGCTCATCACTCTTGGATATCGACGGTCTTCAATACATATTCAGTAATATTGTACAATACGGAATATTGCGCAATAATATTGATCGTGTAGGGCTCGCTTAAGACGACGACGCTTTGGCTGGCTGGCTCCTCCGACGAGAAACCTTCCCCCGAGTTCGATGACAACGTTCGTCTGTTCCCGGGGCCGTCAACGGTGGTTGCCATAGGAATTTCAATCAACCGTTTTGTTCTCTCCTTTTTCCGTTTTCCTCTTTCTTATATGCACGCACTTGTTAGAAAGGAAAGAAATACAAGATAAAGTTCCATCAGAGGGTCCCGCGTCCAGAGAGGAACGAAGGAAGAGTACGCTAATTCAAAGTTAAGTGTCTGGGAGCTTGCGACAGATGGGGGGGGGGCTGGGTAGATGGGGGAGTTTCTCGTTCGATGTAGATTCCCACCAATCACGTGCCCCCCCTCCTTCCCCCCCTCCTTCCCCCCCTTTCACAGCTGAATAAAACCTTCGTCATCTTACTCATTAACTCTTTCTCCAAACGGGACGTTTCCCTCATCTGAAAATAAATCCCCATGAAGGGAACTGAAGTAAATAGGTATTACAAGAGATGAGCAACCTTTTGATGAGGAAGGGGACATCTTTGGGATGAATATAATCGTTTCGGTAATGTGCCTCACTGTATAGATGCTTTGGTCTGCGCCAAGTGGTTTCATAACCCAGTTCAAAGTTGGGTCGGTTCCTCCAACCGTAGCAGCAGGGTCTAGATGGGACAGGTCCTCGTTCAAACCAGGAGTTCAGCAACACGAAAAGAATCCTCTGGCGTTGAGGGACATCGTCCGTACAGTGCGCCGAGTATGGAGGGTCGAGGGACAAATGAAAGAATTGAGGCACTGATGATAGGGACGGGGACGGAGCGAGGGTGTAGTGGGGAAGGGAGGGTAAGAAGACGGGAAAGGGCGAGGGGAGAGGAAGGGAGAGGAAGGGAGGAGCAGGAGGTTGACGAGGCTTAGGGGGATATGGGTGAAAGTGACGTCAGGGGATTGTGTGGAGTCAGTCGTGTGTAGCGACGGCAAACCTCGGAAACGGTGGCACTCTTCCTCGGGAACGGGGTACTGGCACTGGCACTGGCTAAGCTTTCAGTACGTATGACAGGAGGAGGAGGAGGAGGACGGCAGGCACTGGTATTGGTATTGCTAATATTTCATTACATGTAGTAGAAGATGAGAACGCAGGCACACCCTTTCTCGTAGTAGTGGTGGCACTGAGGCTGATATTGGTAATATTTTATTATTTGTACCAGGAGGAGGAGAATGAGAAGAGGGGTACTTTTCTTCGGGGCGATGGAATCACTGACGCTGGTATTGGCACTACAAAGCTTTCGTTAAGTGTATTAGGAGGAGGAGGAAGAGGAGGAGGGCAGTGGCACTCTACTTTGGAGAGGTGGTGATACCGACGCCGGTATTAGCATTGCAAAGCTTTCATTATGCGTCGCAGGAGGAGGAAGAAGAAGATCAGGAGAAGAGGGGCACAGATTGTGTGTGTGTGTGTGTGTGTGGGTGGGTGGGTGGGTGGGGTGCGTGCTTAGCTAATTGTATTTGCATTATTATAGAATAGACAGGAACGTCATTGGTGAGAAATGTAGTAACACATTTTTGTAAATCACAACTAACACCACAGTCGGACGAAAGAAAGAGTTGAGTAAGCGAAACTATATATTTCGATTGCTAACTGCAACCCTCTTCAGTAGCACCTACTGAAGTAGTACCTCCTGAAGAGGATTGCAGTTAGCAATCGAAATATATAGTTTCGCTTTCGTCCGACTGTTGTGTTTGTTGCGATACAGGAACACAATAACGCTGGTGCGGTCCCATTAGTTTTTTCATCAGCCAAACTTTGCCTTTGTGTATGTGTGTGTGTGTGTGTGTGTGTGTGTGTGTGTGTGTGTGTGTGTGTGTGTGTGTGTGTGTGTGTGTGTGTGTGTGTGAGTGAGTGAGTGAGTGAAGGGCGTGGGGCCTCGGGTTCGCAAACTATTTCCCGCCTTCCACGTTTGCTGCGAAAGACAAAGTGCCTCGTCGTCGTCGTCTTAAATGAATTTGATGTGTCTATCTTGTAGAGCTTCTCAGTACCTACTCGTTCGTGTTTCGTAATCTCGGTTGCATTATCATTGTAAGGAAATGGAGTAACTAGGTAGCAGCATTGTGAAGGTAATCCTTTTGTGTACAAAGTTTCATCTAGGGTAAATAAACTCACCTAAGTTCGTTGAAAAGGAAAATAAACTTGGTGTATTTTAGGCTATTGGCAGAGACGAAGAGGGTGGTGCGTTGATGATTTAAAGTGTTGTTTACGTGATGCTGCATACAGACCACTGCGGACGACGTTCATCCAAAGTCACTTGTGATGTATGGCCTCGTTGCTTCAGTTTCAGTCGCGTCTCCTCCGTTCAGGGTCAGAATAAGTTGGGATCCATCCTTTGTGGCTGACTGGTTTATGTGTTTTTTCTCGAAAAGAAAACATGTTAAGCTGTTAAGTAAATAGTGCTCCGAGAAATAACCAGGGCTTAGATTTAACCCTAGAATCAATCACGACAACCGCGTAGTCAGCCAGCGGAATAAGGCTTCCCGAAGGGGAGTTAGAGTGATGTACGTATTGAAGTTTTAAGATTCACACAAATAAACATCTCTGGCATAAGCTGTCAATTGGGTATATCGTTTGCTTGCTCGTTTTATTTATTTATTTATTTATTTATTTGCCTTTTCTTCTGATTGTTTTATTTTTTTTTTTCTATTATTTATTCATTTATTTATTATTATTATTTTTTTTGCCTTTAACCTCCTTTATGGACCCAAAGAATCCTTGTCACCATGCTTTGTCATTGTAACTCAAAATGAAAATCCTTGTCATCTACCAGACGGTACATGACAACCATAGGATGGTACAAGGTTTGTGCCCACAACTCTATCACGTGGAACCAGCCTCGTAGTGGGTGTTGACCGCGTGTTATACAGTCAGTACTAGAGGGACGTTGGTGGCATCCCTACGTACCAGAGTCACGTAGCATTCTTTTATGATCGGAGAATAATATCTGATATATATATATATATATATATATATATATATATATATATATATATATATATATATATACATATATATATATACATATATATATGGAGATTGGTATGTTTTAACACAACCTTTACAGTGAACATATATATATATATATTGCAGAAACCACAGGGAAATTAAAGTCGGAATAGTATTCCGACTTTAATTTCCCTGTGGTTTCTGCAATATCTTTTCGTCACGCGTTTATTGTGATTATTTTTGCAATATATATTATATATATATATATATACATATATATATATATATATATATATACATATATATATATATATATATATAAATACATACATATACCAAGGCTTTTTCCCCCTTACAAGGGAGGTAGCCAAAAAGGAAAAGGCATAAAATCATTCCCACCCATTCCATCCCTGAATACACTCCACACCCCTCCACCCTCCCTCTCATCTTAGCACCTCATATATATATATATATATATATATATATATATATATATATATATATATATATATATATATATATATATATGCAAAATAACAACAGGAGAAGGGAAACTTGTAGACTTTCGTATATTACATCTTCAGACTAAACGACAGAGATACAGAGTTGTGTTTAAATGTAAGTATCAGGTGGCAACCATTGGGGGGGGGGGGAAGACAATACAATGCGAGAAGGGGGGATGACCTTACCTCTGTCGACCTGACCAACACATAAGGCTCAATCTGGCGGAAAGATCTTGGTGACCATTTGGGTTACCAATTTATCACATTTAAAATGACCATAGCTTAAGTTTATGTTTTTATCAAACGTGCCTGATATTAAACAGGATTCTATTATATTTCTTTCTTGTAGGTTTTTTCCTTTGGCTAAAATTGTTGCCTTAGACCAATCAATATGATGGTTGTATAATGCTTCATGTTGAAATAACGCATTATTTTCCTGGGCAGATCTCGCACTATATTTATGTTGGGAAATCCTTGTTTCCAAGTTTTTCCCAGTTTGTCCAATATAAAATTTGTTACAATCTTGGCAAGGAATTTTATAGACCACACCGTTGTTGTTAGGAGGGCTGTTCTTAATTAAAGTTTTCTTAATGGTGTGGTCATATTTAAAAGCTACTTTGATATCCAATTTTTTGAGTAGGTTGACAATACTAAGAAAATTTTCATGAAAAGGAAGAACAAGTGTATTAAGTTGTTTATGGTTTCCTTGTTCTTGATTGCAAGTTTTGTAAAAGCGTTTCTTGGCGGTATTGTGACATTGATTAAGAATATGAGTGGGATATTTTAACTCTTCCCCAATATTCCGGATAGTTCTAATTTCGTCATCGATAAATTCAGGATCTGAAGCTCTCAAGTACATAGAAATAAAAACTGATCTTTTTACATTGATATGGTGATTGGAATAAACATGAACAATTTTCTTTGTATTGTTAACCTACTCAAAAAATTGGATATCAAAGTAGCTTTTAAATATGACTACACCACACCACACCTACTAAAAAAATTGGATATCAAAGTAGCTTTCAAATACGAACTCTGAGTTCTCGTCCGTTAGGGTAATAGCCGTCGACCAAGGGACCGGCACATGATCCAAGACGGTATGGTTGAATCATAGGACGCTTTGTCTTAGAACTGCTGTATGCAGAACGTTCCTCAAGTATCCAAGGCCGACCGGAACTCAAAGTCATTACGAGGACGAGACATTTGTACAGCGTTTTCTATTAATGATCTCGTTCCTCCTCGTGGTGATGATAATAATTACCCGGTTTTCTTGTATGGATATCAGTGACGTCATTGGAACACGCCTCTTTAGAATAGACGAGCTTGCTTGAGTGAGGCCCATTTCCATACTAAGAGGGGGAAGCCCGCCCGCCGTAATGTAGGAAGGGGCAGGGAGGTCGTCAAGGTTCCCCCTCCCCTCTACTTCTCCTCCTCCTCCTCCTCCTCCTCTCTTCTTCCTCCTCCTCCTCCTCCTCCTCCTCCTCCTCCTCCTCCTCCTCCTCCTCCTCCTCCTCCTCCTCCATCTCCTTTTTCTCCTCCTCCTCCTCCTCGCCCCACCCTCTTGCGCCTTCTTCATGACTTCGCACGTTTGACAAACCTTCGACTTGCGCCCTTTGGTGCCTCCCGGGTGGCACCAACCCTGAGGGAGGCGACAGTTCGTGGTTCTCGGGGGTGGGTGGGGGGCGATGGGGGGGTGGGGCTTTGGACGGCAGATGGAGGGAGGGAGGGAGGGAAGGTAGGGTGAAGGGAAGGGTGCATTTAGGGTGTCTGGGTGGTTTGGGACCCGCGGGTGGACGGGAGAAGATAGATGTCACTGGCGTTCGGGGGTTAGGGGTTGGGGGTTGGATTATAGGGTCCGTGGAAGACGACGACGACGAGGATGACGACGACGACGAAGGGGGACGCCGTTGAAGCGCACTTGGGAGCACTTGTCCGTCTTCGGTTACATCTCGATGCGGGGCTTTTAGCAAGTGCTGTGCTTGTTCTCTTTTATTCCACGTTTCTCTCCTGGTGAGAGGGTGTTATTGTTCCTGCTGGGTGGTGGCCATGACATTGTTTTATGGCACCGCCTGCAGGAGGAGGAGGAGGAGGAGGAGGAGATTGAAGGTGGGAGGGTGGAGGTTGTGGTAGTGGTGGTGAGGATGGTGGTGGTGGTGGAGGACGTGGTGGTGGTAGTTTAGTCTTTGTCTGGTCGGACGGCGCTCTGGGGTTGACACGTATGATTGCTCTTTTGTGGCGCTGTGATAGTGTGGGTCTTTTATTGCAGTTAGTTAATCGCACGCGAGGGTGGGGGGGGGAATGGATGTCCCTTGGGATGCCCTCTTTTTCTCCTTCTCTTGTCCAATGATGCTGTTGGCTGGTGATGAATTACGGAGTGCTTGGTGTATGTACGTGAGTTTGTTTTAGGAGCCGTTTTCCAAAAGTGGCGCCTATTTTTTTTTTTATTTTTTTTTTTTTCGTAATAGGTTTTCTATGCATTTTTGTTGTTGCTATCGTTATTGTTGTTGTTACTATTAAGTCGCTATCATTGTTATTATTATTATGATTATTATCATCATCATCATTACTACTACTACTACTACTACTACATCATTACTACTACTACTTCTACTACTACATCACTATTATCATTATTTATGTCATTATTGTTGGTGAGTTAGAAGTATGAAAGTATAACATCCGGAGGAGGAAGAGAATTTTAAGTATGCAGGGTCACATGTACCCGGGAATGGAGGAGTGGGGTTGGAGGTGAATTGTAGTGTAAAAAAAAAAAACAATAAAATGTTTGGAGGGAATGAAGAGTCATGAGATATATATATGAGGGGATAAACGTAATGATGTTTCAAGGGAATGATTGTGGCCATGATAATATATGGAGCAGAGACTTGGAATTAAAGGTAGAAAGGAAGAACCTAAATGTGTTTAAGAAGTAAGGTGGGGGTGAGTAGATAGAGTGAGGATTGTGGAGGTGGTGCAAGATGCGGGGATGGCAAGAGAGTTGACAGAGTTGATCAAAGAATGGATTGAGCTTATGTAAAGCATGAATGAGGACTAGCAGAAAAAGAGTCTGGAAGCAAATGACCTTGAAGGGAAGACCAATAATAAAGTGAATAGACGGGTTCAAATAGCCATTGGGTACAAGATGAAAGTCTGTCGAGCAGGAAAGTGAGTGGTTAAAGTATGTGTAGTGGAGAATGGTTGCGATTGGATGAAAAAACGCGTCTCGAACTGATTTCTTCTTGTCTGCTCTGCATTTCTTGAGTGGGTGAGGTGGGGCGGAGGGTCAATATGTAATGAAGCGATGGGGTTAAACCTGCTTCGGCTGTCCGTCTTTATAGTCGGAGTGCTGTGTCTACCTGCATTGCCTCTGACCCGAACAGTAAGCGAGAGACAGGGATGACCCTTCATTCGCAAAGAGCTAAGATAGAAGGGATAACAAATGGGTTTTTGGTTGGGCATGCCATGAGTGGTGGCCACTCCCCATTCTAATGGGAAAAGGGCCTTTTGGTGTATGTATCGTTGTATATATGTATATATATATATATATATATATATATATATATACATACATGTATGTATATTGGTATATACATGTATGTATATTGGTATATATACATATATATATACTGTATATATATAATATATATATATATATATATATACTGTATCTATATAATATATATATATATACTGTATATATATACATATATAATATATATATATATATATATATATGCAAGGTAACCACTTTAGAAAATAACCGGAGCAGAGCGCTTTCGTAAATCATATATTCAGTGTAAATTACACTGAAGATGTAATATACGAAAGCACTCTGCTCCGTTTATTTATTTTCTAAAGTGGTTACCTTGCATTTATAAGGCACACATTCCTAGTGTTTTTATTGCATACTGTATCTAGCTATATATCTATATATATATATATATATATATACATATATAAATATTTATATATACATGTATATATATATATATATATATATATATATAAGTATATACAGTATATATTCATATATGTATATATACTATATATATATATATATATATAATGTATATATATCTATATATGCATATATGTATTTATATGTATGTATATATGTATTTATATATATGTATATATGTATTTATATATATTATATATGTATTTATATATATGTATATATATATATATATATATATATATATATATATACTGTATATATATATATATATATGCATATATATATTATATACATATGTACATATATATATGTATATATATATATATATATGCAAGGTAACCACTTTAGAAAATAAACGGAGCAGAGCGCTTTCGTATATTATATCTTCAGTGTAATTTACACTGAAGATGTAATATACGAAAGCGCTCTGCTCCGTTTGTTTATTTTCTAAAATGGTTACCTTGCATTTATAAAGCACTCGTTCCTAGTGTTTTTATTGCAAACAGGTCGCCTTCTTTGTCTCCTCTGAGGTTGTGTGGTGTTGGGATTGCTTCGCCATAATGATGGTAGAAATAGTTATAATAGTAACAACAATAATAATAATGATAATAACAATAATAATAATAATGATAATGATGATGATGATATGAAATAGTAATAACAATGTTACTAATGATAATACATTTACCAAAAGACTCTTTTCCCTCCTTTTAGGAATGGTAGCCCAGTCAAAGTGTAGACTTTGGGGTTCATATGTACACAACACAATGCTTAGGGGTGTAGTAGTTTACGCATTATAAACAAGCTACTTTCAGTGGAAACAAAGAAAATTTTAAAAGACTAACGAAGGCTAATGGCCGATGAAATTCACCGAACAAGGTACGACTTTGAAAAAGCCTTTGGACGCGAATCAGAGGACTCTAAAGTGGGCACTACACGGTCAATATTATTGCGCAATATTCATTTTTGTATAATATTATTGACAGTGTAAGGATGGTATTGAAGAATAACACAATATATTGAAATATTAAGTCCACAGGACAAACACGTGTGCCTCTTCAATACCAATCCTAAACCATCAATAATGTTGTACAATACGGAATATTGCGCAATAATATTGATCGTGTAGGGTCCGCTTAAGCCGTGGGCCACCACGCGCCTCCCTGCTGCTGAATGACGCTTGCTGTCACGGGGTGTCATGTTGTGGATGACGCGTGACACTTCCCCGCCAGTGGCTCTGTGCCATGACAGGAGGCCGTCTTCCTGGATCACCCCCCCCCACCCCCGTCCCCGCTTACCATTTTCACGTCAACACACGAGTGTTTTCCCCCCTTTCAAATGACCTGTGCTCTAAGGGATATGAGTGTACGTGTGCGTGTGTATACGTGTACATGTGTGTGTGCGTGCGTTTGTGTGTGTGTATGTGTGTGCAGTTGAGATAGAAAGAGAAAGATGGGAACAGAGCTTGTGGCTGGAGAGCTAGACGCAATGACCCCAGTTAGGCCTATACAACTCTCACTCTATCTCTCTCTCTCTCTCTATCTATCTATCTATTCATCTATTTACTTAGCTATCTATCTTTCCCTGGCGGTGCTACTGTCTCTTTGCCCCTCCCTCTCCTCTCCCCCCTCCTCCTTCCTATTCTTCCCTTTCTCCTTCCTCCTCCTTTCCTTCTCCCTCCCTACCTTCTCTTCCTTGCCCTCTTTCCTTCCTCCTCCACCTCCTCCACCCCTCCTCCTCCTTCCCCTCCTCCTCCTCTTCCTCCTTCCCTATTCTTCTTTTTCTCTTCTCTTTGACCTTTTGCGCATCGATCTCGGACTCTTTCAGTTCCTTTTCGTGTCAAAGGAGGCGGAGGCGGAGGCGGAGGTGGAGGCGGAGGCGTGTTTGACGGGGGGCGGGGGGGCGGCATGTCCATAATCTCCGGAAGGAGGAAAGCAGGTGATCGGGATCAGGGGTGGTGGTGGTGGTGGACGGGTTCGGGTGATCTCCGCGCCAGAGTACGACGCATGGCGGTCTGTTGTTTGTGGCGAGAGAGGAGCAGAACGGCCTGCGCCCACTTCCCTCTTCTTGGTCGCACGCCGTCCTCACGGCTCGGAGAGTCGGGGGGGGGGATAGGGGGGAGCTGTGGGTCGTCACTCGGGCCGTTGTTTCCACAATTCCAACGCGACGACCGCAGTTCTTGATGGGGAGGCGGCGGTGGACGCGGGCGTGAGGGCGGGCGCGCGGAAGGGGCCGTTAGATAACCAGGTTGAGGTCAGCGAGGCCTCGGGGAGGAGGAGGAGGAGGCGGAGGCGGAGGAAGCCGCGGGGGCCAAGATCCGGCGAAGGGCTCACCGGCCGCCGAGAAGAGCGCGGAGGAACGCAGACGGAGCCCCTCTGACGGGATGTCGGGGAGGTGTAGGAGGAGGAGGTGGAGGTGGAGGTGGAAGGGGTAACTGCGTAGAGGTGGCCTTCGCATAGTCTAAGGTTTGGTGTAGCCTTCCCGTGGCCAAGGCCGTGTCGTCGTCGTAGTCCTTGTCGACTACGACGCCGTCCTCTTCTTCTTCTTCTTCGTCGTCGTCGTCTTGTTCTCGCCGTTGTTTTCGACCTCGTCGTCTTGTTGTTGTTGTACTCGTCTTGTCCTGGCCGTCGTCGTTGTCGTTCTTGTGCGGAAGAGTGAGAGAGGTCGCAGCGGATTCAGAATTTCGTCGTCTGTGGTAATCAGCTTATCTGGCCTTGGGGACTCTACCGCGCCGAAGAGGTCGAGTCGCGGAGGTGGTCAACAAAAGATACCAGGAGAGAGGACGGGAGCGGCAGCAGAATGGAAGGCGTTAAAAGTGATCCGCATTCATCTTGAAGTGAAGATGAGTCAGCAAACATCAAAGAATGCTACGTGACTTTGGTCCGTAGGGATGAAAGTAACGTTTCTCAGTGATACACGACGTTGAGGATCATGGTTTTGTGAAGTAATGTTTGTTTTCTTCCTGCGCTCGTGTGTCTTTATCATACTGCGCCTTGTTTTGTGTCTTGGAATTGTCTTTTTAGTGATTTGAAACGTGTTTGCGTCAAAAACTAGTGTGACCGTTCCTGGGCCTGTAGGTCGCCTTGCAATGGCGTCTTAGCACTGTCGCCACGTCTTGGTGTCTAGTAATGGCGCGCTTGTGCAGTGTTTGTGTCCAGAGCCACTGCGTTTGTGTCTCGAACTTGCGCGTTCGTGTCTCTCTCTCTCTCTCTCTCTCTCTCTCTCTCTCTCTCTCTCTCTCTCTCTCTCTCTCTCTCTCTCTCTCTCTCTCTCTCTCTCTCTCTCTCTCTCTCTCTCTCTCTCTCTCTCTCTCTCTCTCTCTCTCTCTCTCTCTCTCTCTCTCTCTCTCTCTCTCATATATTTTGTACGGTGTGCGTGATTCTCCTAGAGGTAAGCACCGTCCTGTTTTGGCTTCAGTATCTTCCGATGGATGTTACATCTTGTTTTGTTTATCTTTGCTGCGTCTCGACTAACGAACGCCTCCTCGACTTACGTAAGGTCATACGCGCCGTGATGGTATTCGCCTCATCCTTGTGAAAACATGTTTTGCATATATTTAGATACGAATTTCACAGCGGTAGAACTCGTACCAGTGGGCTGAGTGTCAGGATTTGTGCATTTAGGTTCACTTATGAGTACTGCAGCGGTTAGCGTCTTTTACGAAACTGTAGCGATCTTACTATGTATACTAACATACGATTAATTTTACGAAATCGTAAAGAAGGAGTCATTCACGTCATGAACCTACGACTCAAAAGTCTAATGCACTTGCTAATATCCCTGGGAGACATTAAATACATATAAGTGTAGGCGGTTGTATATTCATGTTTACAGGCAAGTTACAAGAAGGTTTGGAATCCCCAGTGGAGCTGTAGACTCTCTCTTACCCACTCTGTGTGTGTATATATATACATATAAATATATTATATATAATATATATACATATATATATATATATGTATATGTATGTATATATATATATATATATATATAGCATATATATATATATATATATATATATATATATATATATATATTTATATTTATACATGCATACACACACACAGTAGCTTTAGGCAATATTAGTAGTAATTACTGTATTGGATAGTGACCCTCACAACAAGATTTTGCCAGTCAAACCCAGGTCAGTAGACTTGCCAGTATATCCATGTGTCCTCGGGGGCTCTCCACCCCCCCCCCCACACCTCAGCCGAATAGAATCGTCCGGCGTTAGCCAGAATAGAATATCTAAAAGGTAAGAGGGGTCACAACTAGGTCACGTCAAGGTCATCAGTGGACCCAGGAAGGGACACCATCGTCCTTGGGCCCGAAGTAATGCCAGAGAGCCGCGATCAAAGGTAGAGTGCCACAAGGCGACGAAGCCGTCGGGGGCACATACGATACATACAGGGTGGGCCAAAAGCAGGCGTACATTAAGTGATTGGGTCATACGTAGTCTTTCGGGTGGCAAATAATAAAAATAGAAATGAAATTGAAAAGACCAAAGCCCAGAAAATCACTAAAAGAAAAAGCATAACTTGATCATGAACGTGTACCTACTTATGGCCCACCTTGTCTGTACCAAAAGAAGAAGAAAAAAGGTGAAAAATAATCGCAGTTGAACTGAGGAATGCAGAGTCCAGGTCGTTGAAGCACCACGAGGGCCCATGGGTCCTCAAGAGACGAAGACAAGTCAACGTGATGGTGTCTGTCGCACCTCCAACAGAAATCAGCTATAAAGGATTGGGCAACAAACCCCTTCCTCCTCCTCCTCCTCCACCTCCTCCTCCTCCTCCTCCACCTCCTCCTCCTCCTCATTTTCAGTCTCTTCCACCTCTTACACCTCCTCATCTTCCTCTTCCTCCTCTCCCATCTTCATCCTCTTCCTTCCACTCATCTCCATCTTCATCATCTACCGGTAATCTCTTCCTTTTCCTTCTTCTCATCCTCATCTTCCTCTTCCTCCACCTCGACCTCACCTCCTCCTTTCTTCTTCCTTCTTCCTCCTCCTCCTCCTCCTCCTCCTCCTCCTCCTCCCTAATGTCCGCAGTTATAACCAGAAACATAAGGTGAAGGTTAACGTCTAGCTGGAACAAGAGTTATTTACTCCTCGACCAGTTCGGCATTCTAGTGCTTCTTCAGAAATCTGTAGAGGGAAGAGCTGAGTCAAAAGGTAGTCAGTGAATCCTGGAATGGACCGACCCCAAGGCTGGAGGGACTGGAACTGTGATTTTCTTCGTCTTACATACGATTGGATCGTATGTAAAGGGCCATTTACACGATCAAACGGTTTGTCAAACCTGGTTTGTCAAACAAGTGTTCGAAGTGATGTTTGATTGTGTGAATGGGGGTATCTGGTTATCAAACACGTTTGACAACCGTGTCTGACAACCAAATACCCCATTCACACGGTCAAACATCACTTCAAACACTCTCAAAGTCTCTCTCTCTCTCTCTCTCTCTCTCTCTCTCTCTCTCTCTCTCTCTCTCTCTCTCTCTCTCTCTCTCTCTCTCTCTCTCTCTCTCTCTCTCTCTGTGTGTATATCACAACAAAGTAATGTCGTAGCACATCTGCTGAAGAGGATCACCGTTAGTGATAGAAATATACGGATCTTTTTACTTTCGCATATTCTTCTCCGAAAGTGGGTCATTAGTTTTATTCTGTATACTGTGTATATATATATATATATATATATATATATATATATATATATATATATATTATGTATACTCACACACGCATAATATCAGTATGTGGTGTGTGTGTGTGTGTGTGTGTGTATGACTGAATGAAATAGAGTCTGTGCTTGGTCCCGTATTAGGAAGCCACTGTATGCAGTCTCGCTGCCTGAGTGTGTTCGTGTAGAATAGCCTGTAGTTACTGGGTGGATGGATGTGTTCACTGCACTTCGCAGTCATGAAAGCGTGTGTTGTAGCTCATAGTGTAGAAATGTGTGTGCGCGCGCGCGTGTATGTGTGTATGTGTTTGCATGCGCACGCACACGTTCTTAGCTCTCACTGTCAATTTACCATATCTGTCTTTGAGCACGTGGATAGTCGTGGCAGACACAGAGAGTCCGATTCATTTGTCCTTTGCCTTGCTTGAGAAAGAGAGTTCCGTCGTATATTTTTGCTTTTTTTTTTATCACTTATATTCACACCTCATCATCCGGAAGAATTATTTAGTATCCATGAACTTTAACCGTTGCGCGAGTGATGGGGGTGAAGGAAGTTCCCCTGAATGCAATTATTTATTTGATTTATTATTATTTATTTTATGATATTTTTATCTATTTATTTATCATTATTATATTTTTTCGCATCCGACCTAGTTGTGGACCAAAAGGTCTCCTGTCGGCATTTTCCGTCTTTGTAATCCTTTGTAATAAGACGACCAACTAGCGGCAGCAAAAACAAACGATGGTCATAAAATGCAGCGTGTTTGATCGTATGTAAAGGGCCATTTACACGATCAAACGGTTTGTCAAACCTGGTTTGTCAAACAAGTGTTCGAAGTGATGTTTGATTGTGTGAATGGGGGTATCTGGTTATCAAACACGTTTGACAACCGTTTTTGACAACCAAATACCCCATTCACCCGCTCAAACATCACTTCAAACACTTGTTTGACAAACCGGGTTTGACAAACCGTTTGACCATGTAAATGGCCTTTAATAGTGAGTGAGTGCGGGGAAGGAGGACTAAAGGTGTCTTCCTTTTTCTTTTATTCATAATTACACATCAACAGTAGGGGCTGGCAACCAAGTGCATGGCCGCGGGCAACCCTCACCGGACAGGGAGGCGTGTGTGGGGCTCCTTGTTACTGAAAGTTAGTGTTCGTCTTGTTGATGTTAAAGAGCTCATCAGGAGCTCCCTGTTCTTTAAGCTCGAGTTAATGTAGTACGCTTAGGGAACGGCTGGGTGTTCCTCTGGGGCCGCTTCTAAGTAATAACTCGACCGGAGTGCCCCTCGCCTCTTGTGTGTGTGTTCCTTCTGTAGGCGATTTTATTCAAGTTAGGGAATGTCTTCAAACCCCCACTCCGACGTTTTAACATTTATTAAGGGAATAATACACAGTATGTGCGTGTGAGTGTGTGTGTGTGTGTGCGCGTGTACATGCAATATTCGACTAATTTCATGTGCATTTAATCATGTTAGGTTGACACCAAGTATCCTAGAAAAGCATCTCGATAATTCTTGGTATTAAAAGCACGGGATAGGTTGTGATTGTCAATAATAGAAATATGGACAATATCATCATTATTGTCAATAAAGTGGGTGGGATGGGCCCTTTGAGGGTGAACGGGTGCACAGTGTGCCAGACAATGGGGTGCCGCCGCCAACTGCTGGCTGACCACTCGGGTGTCTGACGAAGCAATTGGCTTATTAACTCGTTGAGCGAATTCCCACGTCACCATTTGGACGTGGATTCGGGGACTTCAATCTTCTCCCCCCCCCCCCCCCACCAGGAGAAGGTTGGAGCGGGGGAACGGGTTGCCCGTTGTTTCGCGAGGGGGCTTAACTGAGCTTAAAACCGAACTTAACGTTCATACGGTCATCATTTACTTGACCATAATGAATGTAATATTTTATGATTCATAAGCACTTCCTTACAGTGACATTATAGTCGATAACTATTTGGCTGTTGCGACCGGTTCTCGTCACTCAGGAGGTCCGGGTTCGAGTCCCGGTTGCAGCAGCCAGTCAGTTTTTAGGTAATCGTTCGAGTTAACCAGAAAAAAAAAATCTTTAAATGTGGGTTGGGCCTTGGAGGGTTTGATAGTCGCTGGACCTGACTTCCAAAGGTCACATTGGTCACTGACGCTTTCGACAGGCGAGGAGTTCATAAACGTTCCTGATTCTGAGGTCTCGCAACCTTGGAAAGATGGAAAAAAAAATTGTCTAAAGGGCCATTGACACGGTCAGACGGTTTGTCAAACCCGGTTTGTCAAACAAGTGTTTGAAGTGATGTTTGACCGTGTGAATGGGGTATTTGGTTGTCAAACACGTTTGCCAAACGTTTTTGACAACCAAATACCCCATTCACATGGTCAAACATCACTTCAGAAACCTGTTTGACGAACCGGGTTTGATAAACCGTTTGACCGTGTAAATGGCCCTTTACACTGTTTGATGCGAATGATATTTTGACATAATACTTACGGTGCACTTCCAGTGCGATAGTTGGGCGATTAAAAAGAAATGATTAAAAAAACTAAAATGTTGTCGGGGATGCGTCAGGTCCAACTATCTTGTGCCTTGATACTGTCAGTAAATTTCGAAGCGTTTCCATTGCGAAAGATGTTAACATAATCTAATCTAACGTGGCACAGCGTAACCTAACTCGAGGGAATTAGACAAAATGCCAAACGTCAAGGAGTTTGAAATGCAATTTGGCAAAACGCAATTTGGCGGAATAGGAAGTCACGATATTAGCACAGTAAACCCTCGATATAACGGACGATATGGGGACAGGGGTCTGTCGAAAATTGTTTTGTTATCATTTGTCCGTTTTGATTTTCATTTATTATTTTTTATATGTCAATTCATTATTATTTACTATTTACCTGTTTGTTTATTATTCAACTATACCTATGCATTTATTTATGTATATTATTTGTTAATTACATTATTATAGTTTTTATTTATTAATTTATTATTATTATGATTTTTTTCGCATCCGACCTAGATATGGACCAAAAGGTCTCCTGTCGGCGTGCTCCGCCTTTGTAATCCTTTTTAAGTCCATTGTAACCGAGGATCCGTTATATCCGATGAAAATACCGGACAAATCCGTTATATCCCGAAGTTTGTCCGGTATTAGAAATTAGTAGGATTAGAAATTACTATGGCTAGAGAAGAGAGGCGTTCCAGCCTACGGAGATGCTTGGGAGACGTGGCGTCAGATTTGTTCGTTCATCATGGATGGAAACTGGCGGGTAGAGTATGAAGCCCCTTTTAGGGGACACTGTTGTCGGGTACGGGGAGGGGGGGAGGGGAGGGGGGACCTTGTAAATGTCCCGCCGTGCGCGAACTTCGAGGGTTGGTTGCCCATATATGGCAGCCCGTGTGTGACTCAGACGGGGTTTTTTGTTGCACCCTGCTGGACACGTCTTGTGCACCGGCCCGTGTTTACGTGTTGCTGAGTTCCTTTTGCAAACCGATACGGCCCGAGAATGTGAGGATGCCTGGGCAAGTGCTACTTCTTCGTGCAAATACAGGGATGCTTTTTCTGGTCATTATCATGAACAGCTTTGTTGTTACTATTATTATTATCACTATCGTTATCATTACCATTATCATGCTTGTATGAAAGTGCCAGTTGCCGACAACTTTATCATCATATTGTTCCTATTGTTATCATTATTAACATTATTGTTCTTGTTCTTGTTATTGTTTTCATTATTATTATTATTACTATTATTATTATTGTTATTATTGTCATTATTGTCATTATTATTATTATTATTATTATTATTATTATTATTATCATTACTACCGGTATTACTACTACTACTACTACTACTACTTTCTGTCCTTATCTTTTTTCATCTCTCGATCTTCCTCTCTCTTCACCTCTCCCTCCCTCTCCTCTTTCCTCCATCATTCACTAGTTCGATGACCCGTTTATGTTGTTGATGGCTACACAAACGTGTTGTTGCCTTAGCGCAGCATCCGTCTGTGCTTTGACAGTTGTTGTCGTGGCCGTTGTCCTCGTTGTCAATGATGTTTTCATTGTTGTTGCAGGACGCTGACACCGACGCTGACGAGGACGACGCCGCGGCGGCGAAGTTGGGCCTGGCCGAGCCAATGGACACCATCTTTGTGAGAAACGTCCGACCGGATTCCGCAGCACACAACGCCGGACTCCGCACAGGTCAGAATCCCCCAAAATCCGAACCCCCCCTCCCCTCACCCTCCTTCCCTTTCGCCCGGACCGTCTGTCGCGTTGATCAAATTTAACCTTTAATCTGTTTTTAGTTCTAGATTGGGCCATGTCTTCTTTTAGGATATTCCGTACGTTGCCGCATCTGTGTGTGTGTGTATGTATGTGTGTGTGTGTGTGTGTGTGTGTGTGTGTGTATGTGTGTATGCGAGAATAGAGGTTGATATAAAAAGACAGAACAGAATTTGTCTCTTATCTCTTACTATTTAGTTTTAATTCTTATTTATATTTCTTTTTTTTTTTATTTCCCCAATTCGGAGAAAAAGTGGATTTTCTCATTGCGGCAGGGGAAAGACCTGTACATGTAACAAAAGGCCCTTTCCCCCATTTGTACATAGGGGAAGGCCGTAATGATGGTGATAATATTAGTAATGATGTTGAATATTGTCGCCTAGGTGCCAGGCAAGTCGCGACACGGAAAAAAATTAAGGCCGTGCGCAGGATAAATAAAATCTTCTTTAAAATGACTTATTATTAAAAAAAACATACAATATAAATGGACATAGAATAAGAAAATATAGCAACAAATGTTATATGAATTATAAATAGAATATTAATTACCAAGTAGAGTAGCTGGGTGTGCTCTTGTATGCAGCACGTAATAACAGGTGGGCGAAACGAAGTCTTGATTACGGTGTAGATGAGACTTGATTCTGGTTGCTAGAAGTAACACCAACGGAAAGTCGTTTAGGCCAACTCTCCAGTCTTGGGAACAAATGGGTAGTCTGAGGTGAAGCTGATGCACGATAACTTCTGGTAGAGGAATCCTCTGGTAGTCGGGAACACGTAGACATTGGTGTTTCGTAGTTGAGAAATAACAGAGAGATTGTGCCGAGCCGCGTTTAGTCTAGCAGCAGTCTGGAAATGTCCGAAACAATTAGGAAAAACACAAAGGCTATGCACCTCGCGTAGAGATGGGGCAATCGTTGTGGTCCTAAGGACTTGTTTAGTGAAATTGTCGTAATCGACGAATGTAGAATAATTTCCACGTAGATTCAGATGGGCCCTGGGCGTCTGCTTCTTTTCTTTACTTCTCTGTTCTTTTTGCGTTCTGGTTCTCCCTGCTTCTCGTCTCTATTTACTCTGTCTATTTACTCTCTTCTATTGATTCTGTGTGCCTCACACAAGTCGCTCTCTGCTTTGTTTTATTTTTATAGCCCGGGAATGGGTGCTTACGTTTCCCGGAATGCCAAAACGTATCTAAGGTAGGTAGTTTAAACACCTTCAAGCAATGGGAAAGCAGAATAAGCTTTCCCGCCAAATTATGTAAAGATTCTCCTGAATTTGGCGTCATGGCAGAACGTAATGATGCGCGCCCCAACAGACGGGTATTGCGCAATGGGTTATATATGGCATACATTTTATGAAATACAAGTTATAATACGTATATACTTCATATGTTTACGCAAGGCGTGATATAAAAATAAAAAGAGGAGACTTTATTCACAAAAGGGCGTGGCACAGCACAACCACAGGATTCTGTTCATGCTAAGGACGTTGCAATTATCAAATTAATGATAGTAAATAAAAAAAATAGTGATAAATCACTCCGTTTTCTCGTGTCTCTCTTGCGCGAGATCCATGGGTCGGCCCATAATTCACTCAAGGAAGAAAGATTATGTTGTCTGGATATGGGCAGTGTGCAGTAGTGTAAGATGAGATATTCGGTATCCTCTGAGTGATGGTTGCATCTGAGGCAGTTTGTTTCTATGTTATTATTCAAATACTGGATGGTGACCTGAACGTGGTCGTGTTGATGTGGATTCTGTTCCTCTTGGGAGGGATTTTTTTTCTGTGTTGTTAATGTCCGGAGGAGTTTGAGCGAGTTGGGAGTTCGGTGGTCGGTCTTGAAGTGCTTGTTTTGTGATCTGAGTGTGGATGATTTCGTATGGATGTAGTGTAGGAGGAAGATTGTTGTAGATGTTACAGAACTAGTGGTCGTGCCTGTGTGATGCAAAGAGGGGAGGTTGAAGGCCCTTGCATCGAACTGTGCATCTATCATTTCCATGGGCTATTATTTGAAAAGGAGTTTGGTTTCTGTGTGGTTTTGGTGAACCCTGTTGATATTTTGTTCTAATAATATTCACAAATAATGATAATAAGCGGATACAGCTGGGGTCAGATTTTTTTTCATTCTGCACTCAAGACCACTCTGTGTAGATTGTGTGTGTGTGTGTGTGTGTGTGTGTGTGTGTGTGTGTGTGTGTGCGCGCGCGCATGTGAGCCTGTGTATGCGCGCTGATATGTTTATGTATGTGCACACAGGCATACGTGTGGATCCATACTTGTTGGCGCATTCATTTATACTTTCGTCACATTGTTTTTTGTGCCTCCCTGCTCGCTCATTCTTCTTCTTTTGTGGTTTACCAGTTAGCCAATATACCTTTTTTCCAAATAACATTTCGGCAAATTTCCTTGGGTTATATATTTCACCAAATGCCCCTAGGTTACATTAGGTCAGGTTAAGGAGTTTGGCGAAATGGGAATTATTCTATGTAGGCGCTGGTGATGGTTAGGCTTCCGGGATATGAACAGGGAATGCCAAAGAATAAGTGCCGCCGCCACACCATCCCCCTACTCGACTTCATAGCCCCTCTCTCTCTCTCTGTATCCCTTATTATTTTCATCATTTGATTTCATTTGTTCCTATTATCACTTTTCATCCCTACGGACCAGAGACACATATCATTATTTCATGATTGGAGACCAGTCTTCTTAACCCGAAGAAGTATGGTAACTTTTAACCTCGACTATCCTCTGCATATTCTCCCTCCTTAACTCTCTCCTCTCCCACGTATGAATCCACCTCTTCAGCGCTATAGTGTCTCCAAGGATAGAAGCACTGGCGAAATATTAGCGACGGGGGCATTGCACAGTTTTATGTCTCCTGGAAGCCCTGGGGTTGCTCACTCTTGTTCGCACTTCCTCCTCCCTCCACTCTATCGGCACTCGCTGGCACTTCTCTCCCATGGCACCGTCCCTCTCGACTCTACCAGTGCTTTCTCACCCTCCTTATACTCGTCCTCATCTTCATCCTCGCCCTCAACCTCCCCAGCCTCCTTCACCTTCTCCTTATCCTCCTAGCCACCTGTCTCTTTCATTTCTTTCTCCTCCTCCGCCTCCCCTTCATTCTCCACCTTCTCCACCTCTTCCACCTTTTCTTCATCCACCTCCTCCTCCTCCTCCTCCTCCTCCCCCTCCTCCTCCTCCTTCCTTGTCCGCACACTCCACTCCTCCATGAATAGTATAACTTGCCGTTGTGTACCAAGAGGATGCTGAGTGCACTGTACATGATGAATGGGACGTCGGTGGTGCGCATGATAATAGTGACGATTGTTGATGGTGGTTGTGGCGGTCTGTGAATTATTGACCTGGTGATGGAGAGCGTAGTGATGATAGCATTTACAGTTGTTAGGACGTCTTGTGGTTAGCCTGCTGCATGGTGCGCACCTGAAAGTGGGCGTGGCTGTGTCAGGAACCTCATGAGTTCTCGACTGAAGGGGCGACGACTTCGGCCTCGGTCGGAGGCGGAGCCAGTGACGGAGTGCCAGATGCTCACGGCGGAAGTGTGTGCCCATCCATGAGGATAACCCCGTTATTGTTGCTGCGTGGCACACAGAGCCTTTGTGCGCAGCGTAAGGTGGGAATTGGCTCCATATCGTGGGTGGCGGTGGTGGTGGTGTGGTGGCGGTGGTGGTGGTGGTGATGATGGTGGTGGTCATAACTGTCCATCAGAAAGAACTTCTTGAGTTCAGTAACTGACAGACTATAGATTATTAGAGATGAAAGAGGAAAGAAAGGATGTTGGCCTTGATACATAAACACACACACAGACACACACACACACACACACACACACACACACACACACACACACACACACACAAGCAAACAAACAAACAAACGTAAAACAAAGACAAGGTCATGGAATGAAGAAATTTGACAAGATGTGTTAGACACGGGGGTCTTAGTTGAACGAAACCGAAAAAAGTGACAGTGTAATCCTAATGGGTGATTTCAACTGTGGAGAGGTAAACTGGACTGGGAAGAGGTCGGAAACGTAATGTCATGGAGCAACATCCAGCTAAATGTATCAGTGAACAATATAGTTACACAGTGGATCACAAAACCGACAAGTTTCGATATACTGCTGATTACAGAGCCAGGTGTTAGAGAGTCCATAACTTATTGATGCCCTGTGGGGAAGAGTGACTGTGGAGTCATGGAGTTCTATTTAACTATAGGTAATCCAGAACTAAGGGATGAGTCGTATAGTTAGGAAGGAGATAAATTTGGAAAAGCAAACTTTAAGGAACTGAGATTTTTTAGGGTAAAAGACTGGAGAGATTTCTTAGAGTCTGAAGATATACGGAATAAATTAGTCCTTTTTAATCAGATTTACAACTTAGAAGTGTGAAAAATATATACCGAAACTGAAAGGAAAATTTTTTTAAGAAAAGATTATT
Organism: Oratosquilla oratoria; assembly: GCF_046742065.1. Taxonomy (NCBI): domain Eukaryota; kingdom Metazoa; phylum Arthropoda; class Malacostraca; order Stomatopoda; family Squillidae; genus Oratosquilla; species Oratosquilla oratoria. The sequence continues at coordinate 24,615 of NW_027467753.1, forward strand.
TTTACCAAAAATGTGTATCTGCAAAAATGGAAAGAGGGAGATAGAAAAGAAATACAAGATCAAGGAAATAGTACAAGAGATCCAGGAATGAATACACAAAATTAAGAAGAGAGGAAAGAATTTTTGAGGAAAAGAAAAAAGAGATATATATATATATATATATAATCAACTATTGTAAAGACGATCCTAAACTGTTTTACTGATTCTTTAATTATAAGATGAAGCACAGGGAAGGAATCGGTATAGTGAAAGTGACTGAAATAGTGCGTGAAGATGCTAAATCGGAGTCAGAAATATTGAACGGTAACTTCAAGTCCGTGTTTGCTAAGGAGAGTTACTTTGAAGGAAATGTGGGAATTTCTAGAAGTGAGGGATTATATGAGATGCAAGAAAAGGTAAAACCATTGGAGGATCTTGAGGCTCTGTGATTGGATCTCATATTGGAAACTCAAAGAATGTTGGGTACAACTAGTGGACATCAAGAGAAGGAAATATGCCTGATGATTGGAAACTGACTAGTATTGTACCAATTTATAACGGTGAAGATAGTGTGGGTCCTCTAAACCATAGGGCAATGTCTTGGGCTAGTGTGGTATCCGTGTGAAAGAATTGCCAAAGACAGATGATAGAAATATTTCGAAGAGGAAAAATTCCTGATGGAAAACCAATTCGTCTTCAGGATGGTATGAGTATGTGTTTTCAATTTACTCATTTTTAGTTGAGGAGTTATGGATGTGATGTAAGAAGGGATGGCTGAGTGGAATGAGTTTATTTGGATCTAGAGAAAGCGTTTGATAAGATACCTCACAAAAATTGTTATGGAAATTGGAACATACAAAAGATCTGGAAGGAAGTTTGCTGGAATACGTAAAAGACACATTCCGAAAGGCAGGTTAATGAGGACATTAGCGAAGGACAGGCTGTCTGGACGGAAGAAAGTGACTAGTGGTCTCCCATAGGGATCATTGCAAAACGTCAGTAATGTTATAGATATGTTTAAATGACATAATGGATAATTATCCATCATGTCATTTACATATACTTTGACCAGTTATGGTAACTTATTCGTTGATGATGCAAAGATCATGGGAGGATTGAGAAACATAGAGGATTGTAGGTTATTACAAGATGTGGATAGAGTATATAAGTGGAACCGGAAGTGGGAAATTAATTTTGATAGGAGGAAGTGCATGGTATTGGAAGTGGGTATAAAGATAGGCTCTGACTGCTCTGTACAATAAGTAGTGTTTTTATTACGAAGATAGATGAACAGAGAGACTTGGGAGTGATGGTTTTGGAAAATTTGTCGCCAGAAACACACACCACTTTGGAAACTTATCATCTATGGAAGGGTATTATACCTCTGCATGGACAAAGGTGTACAGAAAAAGTTGTCGAAAACGTGATTTACCATACACCATGCTGCAATGGTATTGTCGCCACACAAAAAGAAATATAGAAAAAAATGTAGATAATTTAGAGAGCAGCTATTAAAATGGTTCTAGACTCAGCTAATGCGAATGATCTGGGCCTGCCATAGTTAGAGGAGAGAAGAAAGAAAAGGAATCTAATGGCGCTAACGTGGTCACCACACAAAAAAGAAATATATAAAAAAGAGAGAAAATGTTGAGAGCAGCGACCAGATTTGTTCTAGATCTTACTAATAAATCGTATGAATGTTCTGGGGATGTCAATGTTCGAGGAGAGAACAGAGAGGTACGATCTAATAGCAGTGTTTGGCGTCATCAAAGGCCTACACATTCTTGATAAAGATCTTATAGTTTGAGAACAAAGGAAAACCAGAGACTATGACATAAAATTTAAAAAGACTAGATTGAAGGATGTTAAAGATACAGTTTTCCGTATAAGATTATTGACTCGTGTAATAGTGTGGAGGAAGGAAGCAAAGTGAAATGAAAAGGGGTTGGGATATAAGGTCTCAAGTGGAAATGCAGAGACAGAACCCTACGACTAGGAAAGTAGATAAACACACACACACACACACACACACACACACACACACACACACACACACACACACACACACACACACACACACACACACACACACTCTCTCTCTCTCTCTCTCTCTCTCTCTCTCTCTCTCTCTCTCTCTCTCGGTGGCGCGGTTGGTAGAGTCTCCGACTGTCACTACGGCAATCCGGGTTCGAATCCTGCCCAGGGTTGAAATAATTTCAGTATCGCTGTGCTTCGAGTCGTTACTCCAACACTCGTGGGCGGGGAGTTGGGTGTGTGTGTGTGCGTGTAAGGTCACAGCATTACCCATAGATCGGTCATACGAGCTCTGAGCTCTCTTCCGGGAGGGAAATAGTTGTCGGTCACGAGTCCAACACGTGATCCAAAGACCATGGTGAATACACAGACACACACACACACACACACACACACACACACACACACACACACACACACACACACACACACACAGTGTTCTCGAAGTTTTGGAACGGAAAGACATCCGATTGTGACTGTGGACAACAGAGGAGTGTGTTCCCGCGGACGACTTTACTGCCTTGGTCGTCGTATCGGAGGACGACCTCCTTCTTCAAGGAGGAGCGAAGGGGAGAGAACGTGTTCCCACATACCAGCTTGCTCGAGCACTTTAAGGAGATTTGAGATCATGCGCAAACAATAGTCTGAGTCTTTGTACATCTTGTACACACACCGAGAGTCTGAAGGTTGCCAGTTCGTCTTTTTTGTGTGTTTTATATATAACAGTTGTGTGAATCGTAACGGGTCGCTTCTTCCCGGGGCAGATGGCACTCACAGTGGCCAAGATACTTTTAACATGAGTAATGTGGGTCCAAAATTGTAAATTCGAAAAATTTCCAGTATTCAGAATCTTAAGTTCCAAAGTGTAGAAAG